>NC_058044.1:22009705-22309705 GCF_020085105.1 Siniperca chuatsi
AGTAGTAAAACTGAGCCCTGAAAGAAGGATTTTTATTTTAGTAAGAAAACAATCCAAAGGCAAAGTATATAATACATACTTTGTATCCTTGCACAAGAAGAAATGTTTTTTTTATTGTGCATTTTTAGTTTAATAACCGCAGAATAACTATATATAAGCTAAAGAATAAGGGCCTGACAATGATACCACGTTCATTATGTAGCAGTTGAATCTCGCCTAATCGCAGACTGCGGATTTGTGTCACAGCTCTGACAGCACGTAGCAGGTCATGGGACCCGTATGCAGGAGGGTTTACAGATGTGATTGGGTCTGCTTTGAGGCAGCTGTTTTGCGATTGGTGCGTTGTAATATCAGTCACGCATCCTGGTTTGTGATTGGTTATGCAGCCATTTCCGCTACGCTAGCTTGTCCGTTTTTCTTGGTCGTCCTTCTTCCCGATGAGCTAATCGGTTTCGGTCAACCGTTACACCTGCTCACAGTTTCTCAAATTTATCCTCCCACAAGTACACACAACATGGATGATTTTGACATGCTGAACGCGCCCGCCGCTGGTAATGGTGTCGGCTCGGAAGAGGACCCCGCTGCCGCCTTCTTGGCCCAGCAGGAGAGCGAAATCGCGGGGATTGAAAACGACGAAGGCTTCAGCATCCTGGACAGTGGAGAGGTCCCTTCGTCGTTCGGAGACTCCAACGGTGGGTGACTGCTGTGATCAAGCAGAGGCAGTTTGCCTCCGTTTACCGTTAACATTGTCGTATCTAGTTAGTTTTAATCTTAGGAGTTGTGTATGTTATTAAACGTTAACTGTTCCGTTAAACCTTAATTTGGCCCTAAAGGGACAATGAAGTTGATGCTCTTTTAGTCAGCTTGCTAACGTTATCTGAGCTAACACATTAGCCAAGTGAGCTTAGCTAGCGATAACATTAACCTGTGTCAACCGTAGACTGTATAAAATGGAGTCAACGTTATCTAAAATTGACAAATGAACACGTACAAGGAAAACTCTGAATAATTAAATGCGTTATGTGACGATCCAAGCATCAGCTCTGCCGTTCTTGGCCGTGTCATCCATTGCTTCCTATCAAGCTTGACTACTTGGTGGCAGCGCGGCATGTTACTACATCTGTGTTTGCCAGCTAACTCTACAGCCACAAGAGGAAATTGATGGAGCTTCATGACCTTTGGCCATGACTGCTTCATTTCCTCAAAGCTGTAGCTTCGTTGTGGTTTAGCAATTGTAGTTAGTCAGAAGTGCTGACATCACATTACGCAATGTGTGTGTATGAAAATCTTGAGGTTTAGCAAGAGTTAAAGGTTGCCTGTTAGCCATGGTCTTGTCAGTATACAGTGTTTGTTGTGATTTTCCCCAGACATATTTAATTATCTGTGGTTGTATTTGTCTGCTTGATTTCTAACAGCTATTTTCCCTGTATGTTTGTAGATGGTGCGGTCAACGGAGAGCTTCATGGGGTAATCATATTGTTTTTGTTTTGCTCGTAAATTGCCCAATTCTTCTGTCCTCATGTTTGCTCCTCTGTATTTTGTGTGTGAATACGGGGACTTTGACAGCCTATTTGTGCTCACAACGTTCACACATGCCATCACTGTCCAAACCAAACTTCTTTGATTTTTTTTTTTAAATCTCTAAAGTAGAGCTTTTGCTTCCTGCCTCTTAAAAGCCATGTAGGTTTGTCTCTGCAGAGAATTGTTGTCAGGACACTGATGTTATTGTTTTAGTAAATGGCCCAACCATGCTGCTAATGTGACGTTTGTTTCCATAATGTTTCACATTGCCATGTGAAAAAGTCTCATACTGTAGTTATTGACCCAGCCTGCTGCCAGTGTTTGATGGTTTTGTATAATAGAACAACTCTTAAAGATTATTTCTGGTTACTACAACTGGTCTCTTATCTTCATAATTTTGGCCATCATTTCTATCAGTTATGATAACATTGTACTTACCAAAGTAGATGAGATCTAAGAACATGGCGACAGTGTTAAAAAGAAGTCAAATGGGTGAAGAAACACCAGCAGTCAGGTGACTGAACAGGTTATAAACAAGCCAGCAGTTTAGCCAGATTATTGACACCACATTATGTGGATGTAAAACGGAAAGTTAGCTTTTTCTTCTTTTAGCACTGTAGCATTGTGATTTCAGTGCTAACTGCAGAGGTTTGATAATCTGACTGTTGGTCCGCTCCAACTTCCTTTTCCTGTGCTGTCATTGCAACATTGCTGTCTTTTGCACTGTCAGGACAATTTCTTTGGCGTGCTAGCTTTTCCAAACTAATCAAATAATAACTTTAAAAGCTAAGCTGAGAAAACTCCAAGTCTCTGCCTGTCATCACCTCCCTTGTTTCTCAGGAAAGCAATGGTCCATCAGACGCCTATGCAGCCATCTCCAATGCAGACCGGCTGCAGGCCGAACCTGAAAGCCTACGCAAGTGGAGGGAGGAGCAAAAAGAGAGACTGGAGTTGCTAGGTAAGCACAGAAAATAGGATTTTTATAAGGGAACAGGACAGACCCCTGCTGTCTGAGATGTGACAAGTAAAGGTTCATAGCATCAAGATCTACGCAAAGTGCTGGAAATTGAAACCTAGCAGGTCTTTTTTCATAGTATGTAAACCAAGTACTGTTATACTGAAATCTTCCTTCACTAATTCCTAATTTCCCTACAATGTGTCCTGCCCTGTCATTCATATCATTGTCCCCCGCTGTTGTGTTTACCTTCCCATATGCCTCCTCACTTCTTTATCGCTCCTCTCCTCGCTCATCTCCCTCCCCAGATGATAACTCTCGCAAGCAGGAGTCAGAGTGGAAGGAGAAAGCCAAGGTGGAGCTTGAAGAGTGGCACGCCAGGCAGAATGAGCAGCTGGAGAAAACCAAAACCAATAACAGGTACTGGCTTCATAGAGGGGTAGAAACAGGACACAAGGAACAATGGAAATGAGGGAGGGCTGACATTACCATCAATAAGAACACATTTACAGTTTGTGTCTGGACAACAAAAGCCAAGATGATGATATGGAGGATTCACAACAACCAACAATCTTGGAAAAAGTTATATAATGAATATTTAAAAAACATTCTTAAATAATAGCATAACTGAATACTAAGGTTTGGCTCAGTGTGTAGGCTGTCCAGCAGGAAAAGAAACGGGTCCACCTTAGTCTTGAGTTTCCAGGAAGACAATGTGCTGGTGTCCCATCGTATCACTGTTTCTATCCGTTGTTAGCCCAAACTCTCCAGTTGGTATTTAATTTATTCACACATACTTGTGGACAAAATTAAGCCCTTTTCTTTAGGGGACAACCTGAGATGCTACAGTAGATGAGCTAAGAACAAGATAATATTCATAGCAGTATCGTAGCATCTGATGCTTTGATACACACTCTACAATAGCCCTGCAACAAATACTACTGTGCCATAGTGTGTCTGTGTCCTCATATACATACTGTTTCAGTTATGTTGTTTCCCAGCATACCAGGGCTCCTTCACTTCACTGTGGGTTTGGCTTCCTGCTATTTCTAATGTAGCACAGTAGCCCAAGACAAGTAATGTTATTTTAATAATATTTCTACAAATATATAATCTCATGACAAAATACTTTTATTAATTGACAGTGGTGTTCTACAAATTGTTCTATTAATTGTGTGTGAACTTAGTTAATTGGTTTTGACTAGTATGGGAAAACAACACTCAAAATGTATGTGTTTTTTTTTTCTCATATGGTTGTTACACATTTACTACTATTTAAGGATGTATATATGCCGCATGGCTGGCATATTTGTGTCTGCCACCAGCTAACTCATCATTTTGCAGAGTTGAATTAGAAAAGTTTCTGTCTCAGTTTCTCCTGCACTGCAGTGTCGCCCTGCTGCCCTATTAATAATAAACTACCTGGAGCTATGACTCCCTACTCATCTGGCAAACCTGTGTTTGGTGGAAAACTGTTACAGATGTATAACCTTTTCATATGGATGGTCTTTGTCTAGTAAAGATCAATAACTGACATATAAATGTAGAAGAATGGTGCAAATTTTGCAAGAGTTAGGGCTGCAACTAACAATTATTTTCATATTTCATCTTTTCCAAACTAATCAAATAATCACTTGGTTTATACAGTGAAATGTATAGAAAAGACAGATCCCTATCCCCCTCATTTCTCCTGTTTTGCTTGACCAACAGTAAAAAAAAAAACAAAAAAAACCCCAAACTTATTTAATTAATGATTAACAGTTACAACATATAGTGATGAGTCAATTAATTGACTAATCGATTCAGAAGGTGAAAACATTTGAAAGTTATTCTCTCTGCAATTTGTTTCAATAGTGAAGAACTGAAGCTGTCTGGCAGAACACCAGAGCTGTGTAATTAACGATTTCAGGGGGCGGACACAATCAGCCGAGAGCCTCCCTGACGCTGCATTTAGAAGTCCTTCCAAAAACCTGAGCCTTTGATTATATGCCTTTAGCTTATTATTGTGTGGTAACCTATAATGCTTGTGTTTCCATCCTCTTCTCCCTTTTATCGCTGTCTCTCTTCTCTCCTGCCTTCTTGCTGGGCGGATGTTTGTCCAGGGTGCTGGATGAAGACTTCTACAAGCAGCCCTTCTCTGAGCTCATTGGTTATGTGTATGTTGCTCCAACTAACATCCTCCCTTCAAAAAAAATTGTCATCAACTCCCAGCATCCAACCATTGACATCATATTCATATCATTAGTTAAGGCATTAGTTACCTCCCCTTGTGTTGCCATGTTTTAGCTCCATCTTAAGTTTTTCATTTTTAACTATTTGGATTTCTAATTGTTACACTCATCATCTAGCTTTTAGTTGTTTTGTTTGCAGTTTCAAATAGAAACTGCAGTAATAATTTCCCCCCCATATGTCTGCATGTCATTTGTGAGTGGATGCCTGTCAGGATATATCAGTAAAGCGAACGACTGCATGCCACTACACACACACTGCCAAACTCCTCAGTCACATCCATGGAAATCAAATGAATTCTTTCATAACTGTGCCTGTGTTAATTTCTCATTCACTTCCATACTGTTTCCCTTCAAGTCATTTCAGCAAAACATTTTGCAAATGCATTACATAAGTTTCCAACAATTAACACTTGCTTACATTAATTGTATGAACTCTCATAGAAAGTGTTTTGTTTCTACTTAACACCTTTTTATAAATGTGATTCCCCCCAAATGAATCTACAAAATATTATTCAGGAGTAGGATGCTTATAGATTTGTTTGAAGCAATTGTGTGTGTGTGTGTGTGTGTGTGTGTGTTTATAATTTGACTTGGGTGTTTGCGTCAGTATAATCTAAACTTTCCTTTTTTTATCTTGAGTGTTTATTTTAAAAAAAAAGATGATTTCACTGCACAATGTGAAGAATTGACATTGTTCTTGGTGGTGGTTCCTTCCTCTGAATCTCTACAAGTTAAACTTCCTAAGTACTCACTCTAAATTCCCAAATCTCCAGCCCTAACGGCTCACTTATGTAAAGACTAGGACTTTGTGCAGAATACGATAGTGTCAAACTAACCATACTACATGTGACTGAGTTAGACATTGCTGTAGCTTTAAATACGTGATAAAATGTGTGAAGTTCAAGTTGTATTCCTTTCTGAACTATGCTCAGTAAGGTGGGACTCATTGTTGAACAGTGTATATAGTAAATTCTTATAGTTATTAGTTATATTTTGTCATAGCCCCTCTTAAACTACAGCTGTTTTAATTTTATGTATTTTACTAAATATAACTGGACTTTGACTCGAGCAGTCTGTAGGATTCAGAAACTCCAGCTGATACCTTGATTTGGATATTTTAACATCTTTGTATTGGCTCATTAATAGTTTTAGTCTATTAATCACCTCTTCAAAAAAGGAATTCTCCAGCTTTGTTTCCATCATTTTGGTTTTACAATTAATTTCCAGGTAGCATTTAACAGTTTGGAATTTGGTTCTCTCTCCTCTCCTTCTTATTGGTCTAGCAAAGATTCACAGCAAAGATTTTATTGATAACACCACTGGTCATATCATGGTTACACAACTGCTTCAAACTGAACTGTGTTCATGCTTTATTAGAATGTTAGCTGTTCTGTAGCTACTGCTGTCCTACAGGATGACATGCTAATTTGCCCAGCTAGCTATCCAATAGCCTGAGCTGTGCAGCCTTTGGTTTTGCTATCAGATTACTTGTGAGTGCCCATTAGCCTGCATTGTGGTCTACACGTTTTTTTTTCTTTCTTCTTCTTATTCATCACCTTTTTTGATTTTCAAACTTGTCATGAGTTATTTTAAAAAAGCAAGTATAACTGAAAGCTATCATGTTTGGTGAGAATAGTTTGACTTTTTCCCTGGTAAAACCTTACATTTGGTCGTTCTTTCATAAGGGTGGTCGTCGAGATGTTTTCCTTTTGAAAATTGGCATTCATTTAATCAACTTAATATTAATGTACACATGTTTGTCATGCCCCTGGGGCAAAATGCATTTGTCTCGTGATTAAGGAATAAGTATTTTATTCTGTTTTTTAATGTGCCCACCTCAATGCAGCTAATGCAGCGTATTGTTAGCTTATATGTGGGATTGACACAATACTATAGAACAAATTGCTTTTCAGCCTCAGCAGTGTTGGTGTAGAATGACACTGAATCACAGCACTTCCTCCTCCTTCATCTTGTTGGTGTGAGTCTGTGACGGGGACTCCACGGGCCTCATTTATAAGCATTCAATAAGAACAAATGGGCTCGAATGATGTGATTACCACTCACCACACAAATGTGAATTAAAAAATGTGACAAGAGATTAAACAATCTGAACAATGCCTATAAAGATTTTGGAGAAAGTGGGAGATGGCCACATCAATTGCAAATGTAGTGAAATAAATTGTGTTAATGTCTTGTGGTATTATAGGATATTACTGAGATGATGTGCTCGTGTTTTGACTTTAACTTATTAGAAAATAATCAACACAGTTTTATAAATGAGACCCCAGGCCATAATGTCCTTGTGTGTGTAACTGACAGAAATATGGCTCGAGGCAGTATTTACGGAGAAATGTCACTAAACCAAAGGCTGCACACTAATCGTTTTGTAAAACACGTTTGAAGGGAAAAAAATGAAATTGAAAAATTTTTTGCTTTTGCATGCTGGCTTTCAACATCTGCATTTAGCTCATTTTGGCTTGTCTTTCATTTCGTCCCCTTCCCTCTCTCTCTCTTCTAAATTCTGACTTGTGAAACTGTTTCTCCCTGTTTTCTTTTCCTATGCACCTTAAAGCACACACATTAACCATCCTTGCTACCGCCTAGACCAGTTAAGTAAAAATACAAAATCACAGAACCTCCAAATACTTTCTATTTTTGACAGGGGATAGATGCAGTTCAGTGTCTGTGTGTGTGTGTGTGTTAGATAATTATACGTTGTACAGATACCCAGCTTACTATCCCAGCAGTTAGATCCACTGCCTAGATAGAGGTGTGTTATTATGCCCCTTCTGTGATGTTGTGGTCCTTCTAGTCCCTTTTGTGTATTTGTAGTTGGTTGTGACAGTGAATGTTCATTGGCTTCTCATCGCCATTTTGCTTTGTGTACTGTGTTGTAGGTAGTAGCTGAGTTTGTGCTTGCAGGTTGGGTGGGGTATAGGAAAAAAATCCTTTTAACTAGAAAAGTACCATGGCAGTGGAATTACTATGTTTGTGGGTGGGGTGTGATGAGGGCGTACATTTGTTTAGCCATAATCTGTGGCTTGCATCTCAAAATGTCTTGTGATAGTGACACTTTTCAGTTTCAAGTTTTGTCTTGTCGTTTTTTTTGTTTTTTTTTACTTTTGTGTTTTAACTTAAAGTGTTATATGGTAAGCCCTGTAGTGTAAATGTCCACTTTTTGATTTGATAGATGGTTTAAAAACAACTAAACCTTCACCAAGAAGACATTAATTGATCAGTTCCACAATTATGACAAATTAAATCAAAGTAAACACATTATTTTCCACACCGCCAAATAGCCTGCTTTTCAGCTGCAGCACAATGCATGGCTAAGGCCCAGCAGTGCTTCCAGTTCTTTTGGGCTTGGTTAAAAAAAACAGAACTTGCCATTATTGTTCCTTTTTTAATCAAGGACAAGTATATAGATGAGCTCATCATCCCTATACTTGGGTCTTGCTGAGTAAAGAGAATGTAAATATGCAACCACAGGGCAAGTTGAAGTGTAAGGGTGTGGGCAAATGCCCCTCCCCCAGTTCTGTACAGAACTGCATTTTTAACCAACCAAAAATGCTTATCAGACTTTACAATTACTTTGTTTAGCTTTGGTTTGTTTGTTTTCTTTGGATTTCTCATCAGTGTTTTATACGTACCTCCCTTTACTATTGTGGAGAGTCGAAAATACAAGTGACTGTACTGTAATGTGTAAGCAGAGTTGAGGGCCAGCCACAGGTAATGAAACTGTTGTAGCTTTATTCTCTTTGGGGGCTTAAAGACAGATGGATGCCCATTTCTGTTTAGTGATTGGACTGTCCTACCTTGAGGCAGACTCTGCTGAACCAACAAAATCCCACCGATCCAAAAAAAGGTGGGATGGAGACAGACTTGTCAGTCATTAGGTGTATTGTAGAGATTTATACTCCATAGATTTGGGGAGTATTTCTCAAATCTTGATGTCAGACTGAGATTTTAACTTAAATTGAATCTGACCAATGCATTAGTCATGCTAGAGTCAACATTGTGCCCAAGAGGTACGATTGAGTTTTCCACCAGAACTTGTGTATGTTGGTGATCAGCAGAGTACTTTCTCGTGTACTTTGGTTAATTTTACCTCTTCCTCCACTGATTGTTTTCTATTCCATTTTCTTTCCTTCTCCTGTTCCCTGTTGCATGTAGGGCGGCTGAGGAGGCCATGATTTCAGATCTGGATGAGAACAACCCCGGCACGGAGTGGGAGCGGGTGGCTCGGCTCTGCGACTTCAACCCCAAGTCCAGCAAGCAGGCCAAAGATGTGTCCCGCATGCGCTCCGTCCTCATCTCCCTGAAGCAGTCCCCGCTAGTCCGCTAGGCAGCCAAGCCTGCTCAGGGGGTCATTCCATGTCATACCTTCTCATCACACACCAACCAACCCAACTACCGATGGCTCACCATCTGTATTCTGAAAACAAGGGGACTTGACACCCCTTCTGTCCTTATCTGTTTGCCATGCACAGCCCTGTGGAAGGATATAGCCAGTGGTCCTATCCTCATCTATCTCCTCCTGGTAGGGCTGTAGAGATTAGCCTTGAAACACCAGCTCACCATTTTATGCCCCCCTGAAAGGTTTTGATCTGTGTGATCTCTTCCACAGACCAATCAAGACCTTGTAATTCCTCTTCCTCGTTGTTAAATATACTGAGATCAAGGCCTATTAGATCAACACCAGGTCTCATGGTCTGTGGTATTGTTTAACACTTGTGTAAGGGTGGTGAGTTTGGACACTAAAAGGGAAGGATTGATGTTTGTTTGGGCCTACAGCTACACTACAACCTGCTTCACATGGCCCCCAAACAATATCATTCCCATGATGCTGTACTACCTGTCCATCTTATGAATCTTTCTCTGTCCTACGAGGGTTGATTGATGTTAAATGGTTTTATTCACCTTTTGCCCTCAAACACATCACCTCATGTTTTCCCATCCTTACAAAAAAGTATCTTCAGAATGTTTTTTGTTTTTGTTTGTTTTTTTTAAGGACCAAACTCTTAAGACAAAACTCCAAATTCAGTGTGTGTACTTTGAACTGTGTGCAGAGCCTGCTTGTGGCATATTATGTTAAATTTTCCAATCTATGCATTTCCTTTTGAAAAGCCTCTCCCCTCTCCAGTCAGGAACAGAACAAAGTCCAGTCATTACAATATATGTGACCCGTTTGTATGTGCGTTTAAACCTCAACAGTGTGTGTGTGTGTGTGTACTCTATGCGTATACCTATGTACATATACAGAAGGCATTATATATACAGTATATAAAACATTTATGTCACTGAAATTAGACAGTTGTGGTTTTAATGAGAACTTGTTATCAGCCAGCTGTTGCTTGACCATGTGTGTTCATTGTCCATTTGATTTCAATATCAGTAAAAAGTGAATGAAAGTTGTCCTGTCATTCTTTAACTGCATATTTAATGTTATTCTGTGGTATAGGCATGTGGCTGCACTGGGTGAACTGAAAATATCATGGTGCTTGCATATCCTGGAAAAATTAGTTTAATTTAAAAATTTTATTTATATAGCTTCAATTCAATTTTATTTGTGTAGCGCCAATTCATAACAGAAGTTGTCTCATTGCACTTTTCCTATAGAGCAGGTCTAGACTGGACTCTTTTCTTGTGCAGGTATTTTATTTCTGCGAAAACTATTTTGCTCCAATAAGAGACAGAGCTATATTGATAGTTGTTTGCACATATTCACAGACTGAATCCAAAATCTGTTTGGAAAAGGAGGGGCAACCAAATACAAAATGATCTGTTTGAAAATTACAAAAGCTAATATTTGGCTACCTAGTGTCTCTCTGGGTGTCCTTTATGAGCTGCCTCAATATTTCTCTAAAAAAAAAAAAAAAAAAAAAAAAAATCCAATAATTTGTGCTGTATTTTGGGTGCTCTTGTGTGGTAAAGTTCTGGTTTTAACTCATGAAACTATACTTGATTGATTTAATGATTTAAAACAAATAGTAATACCATTGCATCTTAATTACTAAGGTTTCACAAAAAGGAACACATGAACAAAACCCTTTCATTACATCAGCCAGCTACACTAAGAAATGTACAGTATGTAATGGAAAATTACTGTAGTTTTCCTTTGCAGTGTGACAGATATACTACAGTCTGCCATAACATGGTGCTTTGCACACAATCCAGTTGTACAAGTCCAGGCACATTTTTTAATAGTGATTTTCTTGACAAGGGACGTTATGGTAATTCCCTCACAGGCCATTGTAAAGTCTTAATGAAAGTTGAGGCTGTTTGCTGTACCTGAGGACGTAACATCACTACAGTCTTGAATCTTTCCACTCGTTCTTTCATTCAAATAGATTTGAATATATGTAAAGCATGTAAGTACACAAATATGTCATTTGTGTACATTCACTTCGTTAGTATGGTGGTTTGATTGGGGTGGAAGATGGTCAGTTTATCTGAGGTTAGTGGTGGGCATTTCTCCTACTAAAGTTTCCTTGAGCAAGCCACCGAACACATACAGGTGCTGCATTGTCGCTGTGCCATGACCTCTGACCTCTGAAGTGAAAAAACAGTTTCCATGTGGGCATCACTGAGGGATGTTACAAATATTGGAATTCATGCAGGGGACACACAACCTGACTAATTCATCTATCTGCTGGGACACTGTACTTATTTCTTATGATGATCTATTCTGATTTTATTCAGATGATATTCAGATTTAGCAGCAAATTTCCATACAAACAGAAAATAAATTTCTCCACATTGTATGACACCATCACACATATATTCTGTAGCCTATTATTATACTGTATTCTTTTGTTTGTCTGGATGAACCATTATATCAAACATAATGTAGCATGAGTCCACTGCCATCGCAGGTTCCCCTTCCCAAACAGACGCAGAAGTGCATTCACAGGTAACGTCTTTTCATTTGCTCTGTCTGCTCACACACATTTAACACAAAATACATCAATTCTAACCATGCACCTCTGGCTGCCAAGCTCTTCGTGCGCTGGTTGTTGCTCCACAAGTTCCAGCTGGCTTGGTCCTGGTGGGTGGGTGGGTGGGTGGGGCAAGCAGCAGCTGAGAAAATCAACTCTCCCCACCTCGCTCCCCTGAAGCTTAATACTAACTACACCCACCTCCACACATAAATATTCCAGATGTCTATGCATTGATGTATGCACACAGAAACTGACATATTTGGTATCTTGGGAAATGCTGGGATCTCCAACAAAATATAAAATTAAGTTATTTGGGTTTGAGCATGCGTTTGTAATGGCTGCCCACCAGCTGAAAAGGGTTAATGTGGACACAAGCAGCTGATGTTCTCTGTCTTGAGATAATAAGTGTTACACAAGGCAAACCATCCCATGTGACAGTGTTGCCACAAAGCATTATTTTTTTTCTTAGGCATCTTGTCAGGCATAACTCTCACTCCACCCTACCTTGTGACATGCAGTTCAGTTTGAATTCCAGGAAGAGGAGATGGGACGGGCCATTGTCAATTTAATAGTTTTGTTAATACACCTATGCTAGTGAAAAAGTCTAGAGTAAAAAAAAGAAGAAGAAAAATAGAATAAAACCTCTTCTAGTTCATGAAGTGAATGTTTGGACCAGTTAGGAAGATTGTACAGTGAAAGTGAGAGAGGAAGTTAATACCGTGTGACCAGCCATCTTAGTGCCATTTCATCTGTGACTGAGCCAACAACTCTCTAATAACACTCTAAGAACAAAAATAACACTAAATGGTTGGTAATGGTCGATTACAGTCATGGTTTGGCACACTGACTGATTCTGAACAAATTCAGACATGTGAATTCAATTCACAATGACAATGATGTTTGGGTAGGGCTGCTTCACTGTGACAAATTATGCAAACACATGAAACATGTAAATCATCCTCATAAAAAGGTACATTTGTCAATGTAGTTTCAAAAGGTTTCATGACTAAGATGATTTTAATCTTTTAATCCATCAACTTAAGTAAAAACATGAAAGTTAGAGTAACAAGATCTTTTAATGAAAGACTTAATTCAAGGACTTTACTAGAATAATATCTGAACAACAGCCCAACTATAAAGACATCAGACACCAAAGTAGTTTAAGTCATTATTCTTAGTATAATTCAGGATCTTTGCTTCAATATCCACATTGAATGCCTTTTCTGATCTGTGTGTGTGTGTGTACCTGAAACCTGTATCACCTGTAAATGTAGTGGTTGTGGAGGCGGGATCCCTCCAGCTTACTATAAAAGGCATCGCCTGACTCAAACGTTGCCACTCATTTGCTTACCTGAAAGAAATTCATTTCATTTGACATCTCTCACCTGTCAAGTTGTGAGACTCCTGACTCCTGTTAGCAATTCACTCATCAGTGCACTTCCTACATCACCAGAATGCCTCTGCAGTTTGAACTGTGTCCCGGTAGAATGATTGGGGGCTCCCATCCGTGCTTCATCATTGCTGAAATTGGACAAAACCACCAGGGAGACATTGAGACCGCTAAGAAAATGATCAAGATGGCAAAGGTAAATTAGGGAGGTGAAACTGTGCCTATAAAGAAAATTGTTAAAAATATTGCTTTGTACTGTCAAAATTAACCCACTGTCTTCTCTTCTCTTCTTTCCCCCTTTTGTCTTCTGTCATCTCAGGACTGTGGTGCTGATTGTGTCAAATTCCAGAAAAGTGAATTAGAGTACAAATTTAGCAAGAAAGCCTTGGAGCGCCCCTATACTTCAAAGCACTCCTGGGGGAAAACTTATGGCGATCATAAGCGGCACTTGGAGTTCAGTCATGAGCAGTACAGGGAACTGAAAAAGTATGCAGAGGAGACTGAAATCTTCCTCACCGCCTCTGGCATGGATGAGGTAAAAGAAACAAACTTTTTAATCCACAACCCAGGTAACTGGCAGGAAATGCTGGTTTAAATTTCACTCCACTTCAATCCACAAAATAGTGTAATGCACAACAGCATACTAACTGTTCTTGATTACTTTTACTGTATTCCTTAAGATTAAATAGAAAACATACAGTAGCTGGCAAGAACAAGAAAAAATATTATTTAACCTATAGATGTTTCAATTTGTTTCAGACCAAAGCTGAATTAACCAGTGCTGCACATGTCCCAATACTATACTCTTATCACAGGCATTGTTTAATGTGAGGCACTAAAATACTTAAGAGCAAAGTACGTTTGTGCCCTAATTATTTTGATTTCCATAGATGGCTGTGGAGTTCCTCCATGAGCTGGATGTGCCTTTCTTCAAAGTTGCCTCCTGCGATGCTAACAACTTCCCCTATTTGGTGAAAACTGCCAAAAAAGGTATGAGGCTGTGTAGCATGTGACCTCACTCTTACCAGAACCTACCTTATTTACCTTAGGGCTTTTGTCCTGGAAAATGCTGGATTTGTCATCCCTTTGAAGTCTCAGCTGAAAGATAAATAGAGTCCACGTATCTGTTTGTCTGCTAGAGCTTGTTTGATATTTGGAGAAGATTTTGGTGTAGCGTTTTTTTTTTTTTTTTTTGACCACTCCTAAAAGTAATGCTAATGGGTGTGGTCACAGGTGCGACAGACTGGAAAGTTTCAATCAGATGCTGTTGGTATGTAATGAGCTTTTAGAATTTTTGACAACACACACTACTTAGGCACCTACTCAGCCCAGTAGGGTGCGCTATTTTCTACCTCAGTATTGATTCAGGTCACAAAATGTAACTGACTTGTCACTGGAGTCATTGAACAAAATGGAAAATCAAATCACGTTTTTAAAGTCAACATGCAAAAGAAGAAAGGGAACAATGTATGACTACAAGCCTGCACTCTCAATCATATGTTACCTTTGTTGCCCTATGCAGTATGATAAAAAATGATAAAATTATATTTTATGAATGAAAACTGAATGCATTCTGTCATTACTGAGCTTATAAAAGTGATGATTTAACATAAAGGCATATAGCTGTACTTAAAAATGTCAAATATATCCAGGGTGATAAGTTATATCTCCCTCTATCTTTGTCTATGTACCATTCTGCCTGTGTCAGGACGTCCAATGGTGGTGTCCAGTGGGATGCAATCCATGGAGACGATGCGTCGGGTCTACAAAACAGTGAAGGAGCACAACCAGAACTTCACTATCCTGCAGTGCACCAGCACCTACCCTCTGGACCCTAACGACGTCAACCTCAGCGTGATCACGGTAAGATGAATAGAATAGAGCAAGTTTCTCCTCCCTGTCAACCATCATGTCCACCGACTCTTCCCGGTTAGGAGTGCAGTATTGTTGTATGGTCTTTTGCAATAAGTTATCCTCACTCAGCACTAATGCAGACATATGAATTGTTCTGCTTTCGTGAAGTTCAGCCTGTCCAGTTTGTGTTGGCTGTACACATTAAAGTGACGGAAGTAGTTGAGTGAAGAAAATATCTGATTGTAGGACTTTTCAAAATCACAAACCTGTAGATGGAATTAGAAAGCTTTGATTTCTTTAATGTAAGAAAAAGAGGGTGAAAATTTGGACTTCTATGGGCAGAATAAAAGCTGCATTGTCTCTCTTGAACAGTAGCAGGGTTTACTGGGAAGGCTCAGCATTGTGATCTGTTCAGTAGCACAAAGCTTCAGTTCTAGTTTTAAAAGTTGTGAAACATCTTCCGTGTTCTTAAATATCTATAGTAATAAAGAGCTAGGGTGTGACACTTCGACAGTATGTAGAACAAATCTTGTCCACTCCTTCCAGAATCTGCCATCGACTTTGTTTGGGTCTTCCAGTACCTCTGAGTCATCCTTCAAGTAAATTTTCCTCAGCTTGAAGTCCTCTTTTAACCCAAATTTCTACCAGTAGATCCAAGTGCTGCTACCATGACAAACTCAACTACCTCCTGTCCACAGCTGGTTGTAGCCAACAAGATCATTTTGAACCCATTGTCCCCAACCTCTAACCAGATACAGGAAAAGATTTCTTGGAGGCCAGAGTCAAATGTATTCAAATGTATCATACGTTTCCTGGTTTACATGGTCTGTCTGACAACCTCCAATGTCATCTGATCCAATTCAGTTGGCGATCAATTCACAGCTGCCTGGGGTTATGGGGGTTAACACACACAGTCTTCCTTAAGATGTACTATCTCTCCTTCCTTCTCTATATCCCTCTCACTCTCAAAAAACAACAACAAATTTGTCATTTGCTATGGACTTATGTGTTACTTCATGCGCCTGGAGCCTTGTGGCACTTGTGTCAGGTGGAACGTGGTGTTGCGGCGGCACCGTGGCTGGATTGTACCTCATTAGTACGCTGCTTTGGACAAGCGAATAAATGAATAAATGTAGATGTACCTTGGTCTTGTAAAAGTGGGAACATTTTAAGAGAGTAACTGTGTAAAATATATTTTTGGTTAAAATGCTAAGACTCATGAAGTTAGGGTGAAGATCGTCCTTTCTAAAACATGATGGATGGTTCCAGAAGAGACTGAAATCTGATAAACGGTATATTATGCACTAGAAAGGCCAACCAAGGCCAGGTGTGGGGGCATTTGACACCTGTTCTGAGGTGGATTTGGCCAGAGATGAAGGCATGTTTACCATTGGACTGAAGTGTACTTAACATAAGTGAGTTCAGCATGTCACTTCAGTTGATATGGACGATTACATTGGAAGCATCATCAAATTGAAATTCTATTTTGTCCTTCACCTTGTACTGAAGGACTTGCTCTAACTAGAAACAAACCTCACATTCCCAACAAGCTCAACAATGACTTAACAATAAATCCAGTGTCTGAATGTTATTTGATATTACAGTATTACATAACACCTTGCCTTGTAGGGTCTGTTTTCAGGAGAACAGGCACCTGTCAATACAAGATAGGCATAACCAAGGCATAAGCCTTGACATCATGATGCATGTTTGTTTTATTCCTCTTCAGTTTGGGGAGTTTCCATGAAGACCAGTTAGACTGGAAACTGCATCCTGTCTCAACCGCCATGCCTCCCTCCTTCCTTTATCGCACAGTCCCAACAAACTATAGAGGAAGAGGATGAATGTATGTTGTGAAATGAAACAATGTAAAAACAGCGTGTGTGTGTGTGTGTGATATCTGGTATCGGTAGATACCATAGTGAGAAACCATGTGGGTGTGTCTTTGTACATGAGAATGTCCTGGAGTGAAAATAGAATAAATAGATTTTTACTCCTCCTCTCTTTTCCTGAAGGCATACCAGAAGGAATTCCCGGACATTCCCATCGGATATTCCGGACATGAGCAGGGGATCTACATTACTGTGGCCTCTGTGGCGATGGGAGCAAAGGTCGTGGAACGTCATGTGACCTTGGACAAGACCTGGAAGGGAAACGACCATGAGGCATCCCTGGAGCCCTCAGAGCTGGCAGAGCTGGTGCGAGCCATCCGCCTGGTGGAGACGGCAATGGGATCACCTGTCAAGCAAATGTTACCCTGCGAGAAGAACTGCCATGATAAGGTTGGTTCGATTCATTTAGATTTACAACTGTCATTGTCAAGTGTTTTTTAAAATGTTATTTTTATTTTCTTCAATTCATTCAGCATCATTTATTCTAGAGTTGTAAAAAGTACACCCACCTGATTAATGGGGCAATCCTGAGTACTACTCAGCCCGTGAAAACACTTATATATATCTACTGTATATATATATATATATATATATATATATATATATATATATATCTATCTACTGTATATATATATATATATATATATATATATGTATGTATGTATGTATGTATGTATGTATGTATAATTTCTTCTGTGGCTCTGGAGGGAGCATTTCATAGTGTGAGTACATAATTATGATGATGTCATCGGGGTTATCTCAGCTTGGCAAATTTTTTACGGAAAGCCTGAGTTACAAACTGGTAGCAGAGAGTTTGAAAGACCTGGGCGTTTACCAGTTTATCAGAGACTGAAAGTCAGGATATCTCTTACCTTTGATCTTTCTTTTTTAAACCTGTCTCTTGCAAGTCCGCCAACTTTACAGAAGTGCAATATTAAATCACTGCAGGGCCCCTTTAATATAACCCCATTTCAGTTTTAACTGAACAGTTTAATTTTTAACTGGAACAACTGTGTATTACAAAATTTGATTAAGTTTGTGTTGATATTTAAAAGGCGGTTATGACTACCGTAGGTCTGTTAGGACTGTATCAAAACCTAAAGTATCAATACCAATATCATGAATTGTTTTAAGTATCGATACAAGCATCAATAGGATCATACCCATTCTATGTTATCAAACAGTAGAGAAACTGTCTTTGCTCTGCTGTCATCTTCCAACAAGAGTGTGATAGATCACTTTCTGGGCACATGAACACACTCCTTAGTGCATGCAGTCTGTGCTTCTCTATGGCTGTTTTCTGCATGTGCAGACCAACCACCACGACGTTAGTTCAGGAAAGACACACATGAAAGTAATTAACAAACAACAGTAATAGTGGTGTAATGAAAATGTATCCAGAAGTACCCTAATAATGTTGCATTCACCTCATTATTCATGACATTCATTGCTCTCCCCTACATGATAGTACAGTAGTAGATTTTAATAATAATGAAATAATAAAAAGTATTGGTTATCAGTATTGGTGATTCAGGCACTGGCACTACTTGGTATTAGATTTAAACCAGTCGATCTTTTAAATCTTAATATTTTGTGACATGTTGTCCAGCAAATCCAACTGAAACATTCAGTTTCTATTGTAAGACCAAACTTAATAACAATAACTGAGATGATATGATGATAAGAGATGGGCACATATAAACTTGTTCCACTGGAATTTATAGTGTCCAGTATTATTTTCTTTCCCAATCTGTCATTTTTTTTATTAATCTGTCAGTGGTTTTGTTTCTTTCTTCTCTTTTTTTGCTCCAGTTGGGAAAATCGGTGGTGGCTAAGGGGGCCATCCCCAAAGGCACGGTGCTGAACATGAACATGTTTGCAGTGAAGGTGGGCGAGCCAAAAGGCTTCCCTCCACAGGATATGCAGAAGCTGGTGGGCAAGAAGATCAAAGTGGACGTGGAAGATGACGACAGTATCTTGGCGGACATGATAGAATAAAGGATCCTCCACAAAGGTTGGGAGAGAGAGGCAGACAGACAGACAGAGAGGGAGGGAGAAGGAAAGAGAACAAGAAAGAGTGAGAGAGAGGCAGACAGGTAGAAGATGGACAAACAGTGTTTCAGTGTTTGAACAGAAAGAGATACAGTAAAGAGAATGGTAAGGAATAAAAGAGGGGAACAGAGGATTAGGTCTGTGTGTCTGAGTGAAAGAGAAAGACAAGAGGTTTGATAAAGAGGAAGAGAAGTGCAGTAAGAGAAAGGCAAATTACATTAAGGATAAACAGGTCTAAACAGGTCTTAAAATGACTCTACATGATGGTAATACCTGAACCAAAGAGGGTGTCTTGGTGTAAAATCACAGCCTGTAAGTACAGGGTGTCCAGAAATTTGTCAACAGTCAAATGTGGGCTGTGAAGCGCCATGTTCATTCTCCATGATCTGAGGTCAAAGCTGACATTTCTGCCCCCTCTGTATTCTGACAGTAACATATTCACAAACTAAAAGTAAAAAAAAAGAAAAAAAGTGGAGTTGCATGGCTGCTGTGGCATTTGCACAACTTTAACAAGGTGAACACATCTGTACTTAGGAATGCAGATGCATGCTAATATTATTGATGTCAACTGTTTTTGCATCCCTTTACTGTTTGCTTTCTGTATGCCATAGGCCTTTGAAGGGGAAATATTTGCACGAGTCCAAATTGAGAAATGCACCATGGCTGGCTTGTAAAATTTCCTCACTCAATGCCAATATTTCTCACATGTGGTGTGAACATAATCTCTTTTTGGAATGTTCTGTCTAATTTTTCCCAGCAATTAATTACAATAAAATTGTGAGGTGTGGCTACATATGTGAATATATAGGCTGCACTGTAATCATATGCAGTACCTATACACATATACGGTATTTGTGTATTTGGCATTACATTTTGAAGGTGCCACATGTGGCCCTTATATAGTAATCACTGTTTCTGAAAATGTTAATTGTGTGAATAAAAAGGGTGTTAAAAAGATCTGTATTCTAGTCTTATTTTCTCACTTGAGAGTTCACAAATAGCAGTGAAAAATATGGGCGTGGTAGTGCTGGATTGATAATAGGTGGGACTTGTCTTACCTATGTCATCTCATTTCCAGTTTGGCTGCTTTCAATCCCAACACATCAACTGTAATTATCTCAGTGTTTTGCCTGTTTTATTTTTAGAAACTTTCCAGGCGTTCAGCTCACTCATCAAATGTGGATGATGGGTCTTGACTTGCTCAGAGTACTAACTCTTTTGGCATCTTTCTGCTAATGTTTTTCTGTCTTTTCAGGTTTGAATTGGGATAGGCGCATTAGAGTTTTTCACCAATCTCAGCTTCTACTGTGTTAAGACTATGTTTACCCAAAATATTGTAAATCTTTTAGAAATGTTGTCACAGCATCCCGATTAATGTTTTTATTTATTGTAGACAATTAAGCAGCTAAAGACTCACTCCATCACCTGCATATCAAACACATGCATAAGTTTATGCTTTTATTTTTAAAGGAAATCCGTTTTTTACGTTGAACTACAAAAGCGGAAGTCCTTGTACATCCTGGATGTGCAGCATATTAACTGGTCCGGTCGGCTTTTCCAGACACAACTTACCGCTGTCTCTCCGTCAAGTTCTCTGCTAAATAATTTCTTTTGCTGTGAACAAAATGCCTTTAAAGTTTGAGCTGTGTCCCGGTAGAATGATCGGAGGTAACCATCCGTGCTTCATCATAGCTGAAATTGGACAAAACCACCAGGGAGACATTGAGATTGCCAAGAAAATGATCAAAATGGCAAAGGTAATAAAATTTACACGTAACGTTATCGGTTTATTTTGAATGTGAGTAAGTGCATTTTTTCTGTTGTTCTTAACAGCCAGGGCACACACGCACACGAACGAACGTGTACAGAAATCAATATAAAAATGTTCCAATTTAATATCTTAGTCGCAACACCGTCCTCGTCTGAATCATTAACGTTACTTTGACGGCAATATAAACTTAGCTAGTGCGTTTTTATCGACCTCAGTGCTTGAAATAATAGTTAAGATTATAATGTACTAATTTATGGACCATCTATATGCAAGCAGGTCCGTAGGATTTTTGTAAAAAGATGTTTAGCCATGTTGTAGAATGTTAAATTGCCAGATTTGTGAATGGAGTTTGGCTTGTCTATTCACGCCTGGCACATAGTGGCCATAGTGTACTACTATATCTGTACTGAAGCCACAGTGTATGCCAGTTTTTTGTTTGTTCAGTTCAACTACCCCATAGATATAAAAACACATATACACATCTGTATTTTCCAATATTCTAAAAGGATGTGATATCCTTTTAATCCTAGATTCCAACATGTCAAAAGGAATCCAAAGTCAGGTCTATCATCTTTTTTTTCTATTAATGAGCTAATATTTTTGATTTTCATCGTAGCCCCTGGTACTGTTGGCTATAGCTGCTGACATATAAAACCATGTTTTTCATGCAAAGCTACATTATGTTGCAGTGTCAGGCTACACATGAGATAGTAATAATTTCATGTCTTCAGTTTAGTAAAATGAGATAACTACATTGCTGTGCCCATCAAACTTGATCTGTTATAAGGTAACCGCCATCTACAGCAGATACAGGTATTAGACAATGATCAGCTAACCTGGTGGGATAAAAAACCCCTCTTTGTTACACCAGAAATGTATTAAAATACAATTTAATTAATTAATTAGAATTGTAGTAAATTAACACTGTCTCCTGTAATTAGTACCAAATTACATAATCCTCTCCAGGAATCTTCCTGCTGATTTTACAGTTGCATATCTGTTGCTTTCTAGGACATTACAGGAATCTCTAGGACCCCTAAAATGAATCATTACTATTCAATATGTTTTCCAAGCTTCCCTTCTTTTTTCAGCCCTCACTTATATCCACCTTCACAGGACTGTGGTGCTGATTGTGCCAAATTCCAGAAGAGTGAATTAGAGTACAAATTTAACAAGCGTGCCTTGGATCGCCCCTATACTTCTAAACACTCCTGGGGGAAAACTTATGGTGAACACAAGCGCCATCTGGAGTTCAGCCATGAGCAGTACAGGGAACTGCAGAAATATGCAGAGGAGGTGGGGATCTTCTTCACTGCCTCAGGGATGGATGAGGTAAGAAAGAGACTTTTGATGAAGGTTTTCTGACGTTTTAATCAGGTTTAAGTTTAACCATAACTTTTTCTTTGTCTTTAGATGGCAGTCGAGTTCCTCCATGAGCTCAATGTGCCTTTCTTCAAAGTGGGCTCTGGAGACACCAACAACTTCCCCTATCTGGAGAAGACTGCCAAGAAAGGTGAGAGTGAACCGTCATATCTGGGGAAATGTTTCAAGTATGAGATTGAATCATCAGATGTATTTTGTGTTGAATGAACAAGTGCTAAATCAGAGTCAGTTTACCATCTTGTACATTAATATGTCATCATTGCATTTTATAACTTCTAAAAACTGTGTACAGTAATATCTACACAGTGGACAACATATGCACAGTGTACAAAACACATATTAATCCACACTAAACAAATACAGTATTCAGTAAAAATAAAAAATAAAGATCAATACAAGAAGGAAAAAAATGCACAAATGTAGAAATAAGAATCAGTAGAAATTAGTAAAAAGCAGGAAAAAAAGCAGTGACGTAAACTTGAAGGTTGTACTTTTAGGTGTGGACTATTTTTAATATCACATGTTTCTCTGGTTTCACACAAAAATGAAGTTGCTGAAGAGTGCTTTTATTCCAGCGATCTGGAAAATTCACAGAAATGTGTAATATGTGACTCTGAGCAGTTTTTTATCAAAACACACTTGGAGTTGGCTGTAAGCTAAATGACTTGAACATTGAATATAGTGGTTTCTGTTACGGCATCAGTTTGACTGTTCTACATAAATGTGGATAAGCTAACAAGCCACACGCATCTGGTGTTTCATTCAGACTGCTCTGTCTTGTATTTATGAACTACAGCAACTCCTTAATAGTAAAGAGAAGTGTTGCATTTTGCCTTCTGCCCATGTTAGACATTATGTTTGTTAGGCGGTTGCTTGTCTTGTGTCAGGACGTCCCATGGTGGTGTCCAGTGGGATGCAGTCCATGGAGACGATGCGTCGGGTCTACAAAACCGTGAAGGAGCACAACCAGAACTTTGCCATCCTGCAGTGCACCAGCGCCTACCCTCTGGAAGCTGAAGATGTCAACCTCAGAGTGATAACGGTGAGAAGAATAGAATAGAGTACTACTCCTATATCAAAAGGTTGGTACGAAAACAATGAAGATTTCTCAAACAAGTTCTCAAATTGACTCCATTAAAAGCAAAATTAAATGTTTTTAGCAGCTCAATATTTACTTTCAGGAGCCTTTGAAATATTACATGTCTCATTGCAGGTGGTGTTTTTACCATGTAAAATGGATTAACCCCAAATTGCACTTACAATGATTAAGATTAAACTCTCTGTTTTGATGGCCATATTGAGTTTATGTATTCTTATGAGGTCCATTCATTGTTTATCTTCTCAGATACCAGACACAATAGATTCCATTAAAGGCAAGTAGGAAAAATAATTTATTTTTGTCTTAAAGGTATAATATGTTACTTCCGCATTAAAATGCCAGAAAACGACTAGACCTATGTTACATATTTTGTTGAGTTGTGTACTTACATTATCCTAAATGTTTCCAACAATGTTCAAACCCAGAGAAGTATGTAATTTTATTCAGGGTAACAGTGCGTTTCATTTGGTCGCCTGTCAATGGCGACGTATCCCCTTTACCCCCTCTAGTTGCTATAACTCCTGGGGAAACACCAGATGATACGTCATAGAGTGAGGAAGGAAGTCGGCGAACTAGCCGCTCTATTGTTTACTATTGTTTGTGTTGCTCACTCGTGGTGGAGCATGATTATTCATTACTGTTTTGCCACGCGTTCTGTTGCCGAGGCTGTCTCCGTAAAACTTGAATACATTACCTCGTCCGTGAACATGATTTCTGCCTGAGTAACGTCAGATAGATTTTCATCGGCGATGGTGGTTGTTTAACAATGAAGACAACAACTCCTATGAGATCTAACATGTTAATTAGTGAGTTTAAGAGGTGCTGGTAGACAGATTTTGTTACCTTTGGACAGAGCCAGGCTAGCTGTACCCAATTGTTTCCAGGCTTTATGCTAAGCTAAGCTAACTGACACCTGGCTGTAGCTTAAAATTTTAACAAATATGACAAATATGGGTGGTACCAATCTTCTCATCTAACTCTCGGCAAGAAAGTAAATAAGCATAGTTCCCAAAATGTCAAAAACTATTCCTTTTTAAATGTAACACTTGTCTCGCCCACTTGTCAACTACAGGAATATCAGAAGGAATTTCCAGATATTCCCATTGGGTATTCCGGCCACGAGTCTGGGATCAGTATTTCAGTTGCAGCCGTGTCTCTGGGGGCAAAGGTCATCGAGCGTCATGTAACTTTGGACAAGACGTGGAAAGGAAGTGACCACGCCGCCTCGCTGGTGCCCTCTGAGCTAACCGAGCTGGTTCGTTCCATCCGACTGGTGGAGAGGGCGATGGGGAGCGGCCTCAAGCAGATGTTACCTTGTGAGAAGCCGTGCCACGATAAGGTGAGATATCCTTTCTCCACAAGAAAATACACAAAAATGTGAGTCAAATACTTTAATGTATTCAAGTAACATTTTCAATGCTTAGAAAGACAGAGAACTTTTAAGAAAACATTTGAGCTATTACTTTTTTCGTTTCAACAGTAATAATAATAATGTCACTCCCTTCTTTCTTTTCTTCCAGCTGGGTAAGTCAGTGGTGGCCCAAGTCAAGATCCCCAGAGGAACTGTCCTGACTCTGGACATGTTGACAGTGAAGGTCGCCGAGCCCATGGGCGTCACGGCCGAGGACATCTTCCAGCTTGTCGGCAAGACCGTGACGGAGGACGTGGAGGAGGACGAGAGCGTCAAGCCAGAGGTGGTGGACAGCTACGGCAAGAAGGCCAAGTGCTGAGGATGGAGAGTTTTGAAATGGGTAGAAAAGGCACTTAATTTGAGAGGAGATTTAATCGATTCCTCTGGGTGTAATTTGGTAGGAAGTTAATATGACACACACAGGAGTGTGTTGGTAATTTTGTTTGGTGCTGCTGAGATTTCTGATATTGAAGTCATGGATGAAGTTGTTGCATAATTGGACAGTGCATTAGTCTGGTAGTTTGAATATGTCATAGCTAGTGTTCAAACAGATAACTCCTTTGCCCAAATAACTCATTCGCCCCCTTAGTTCTCCTTTGCCAACGTGTTTTTCATTTTCTAAAAGCCGCCTTAACGTAATACACTAACTTTTTGGCAAATAGGCTCTTTAATAAACCCCATTATGTTACAAGAGGTTCAGTAATAGTTTAAGCTCTGTGGTCAGTATTAGTGCAGTGCTTTCAGAGGTGGCACAAAAGCCAGTTGTTACTGTTAACTAAACATTCTTTGCACTGTAGTTTTATCCTGCACTGTAGAGATTAAATTAATATTGAACACATGAAGCTGCTACTAGTCATCACACAACAGTGGGATCTCAGACCCTATTTGCCAAAGAGTGGACTCTTCTTGTACCATTGAGCTGTCAATATTGTCAACTGGTGCCAGAATGTCTCTAGTAATTTAAGTTTGTGGTATCAGGCAGGGTTTGGATTTGCACAGCTTCTTTGAGAGAAGCAAAATAAGACTACTGGAGCCAGATGCATAAAACTCATTAGATTCAGCCCTATGAAGAAATGTGCATACACTGTCTGCACGGTCTAATGCCCACTCACACAATTAACCTTGTTTTTGTCAGCAACCTCAACAGCATCCTTTAATTGTGCTTTCAGGATGAAGGATGTTAACACACATTTATAAATGTCTACATGTGGAACAGAAAAAATGAAGCCTCCAAATAAAATATTGCCCATATCCCCCCCTTTTGATGTTTTCTATCTCTTTGCAATAATTCTTTGGTGTTCAGCTGGTGTTAAGCTTAGAAGTACTCTTATTGTCATGTCAGGTTCTTTATATAGAGTTAATATTTTCTGTATACTAGTATTATTGTATAGTGTGCTATAATACATACTGTATTATAAGAAAACCTTTGGTATGGGAAGTGGTGTATGCATTGTCTCAGTGAGCACACATTGTTTAAGTTCCGGAACCATTTAGTTTTGATGGATCAGATGATCTGTGTAGATATTAAGTGCTATATACAATAATAACACAATAATGCTGCCATTTACCATCTGTATTGAAAATATTCTAGAATATATTCTTGAAAGCAAATAAAAACTCTTTACAGGAGGACATTACCTACCTTAAAGTGCGACAGACAGGGCCAGTCTTGCAGATGCTATACATGCCAAATCCTTATTTTATTGTTGTGATGAAGTTTTGTATCCAAATTGCAATGAAATCACCCCCAGCTACACTTCTCAAAGAACAATGTGAGCAATGAAACTGAGAGTATTAAATAAAGAGCTATAGATCTATAGATACAAACCAAAGCAATTTTGCTTTAATTCAACTTAATGCCACTGTGTGAAATTGGAACATTAATTTTATTGTAGTATCAAAAAAGACACAGGTGTTGTGCATACTACTACTGTACACATACTGTATACTGTGTGTATTTAGTTCATCCTGCCAGAGTTGTCTGTTATATGTGATCTTGCTTGACATGATTGCAAACCACAAATGTAGTTAACATTGAGTGAATTATTATTTTTGACACAGCTCAACCCAATTTCCTCTCTAATGACATTTTGATTGCTACACAAAAGCAGGAGTGCGTTGTTGTTATTGCTGCAAGTTATGGCACCTCTACTATTGTCAGGTGACTCTTTAAGATGGTCTCAGGCTCAAACACGTCACCTGTTGTATTATGAGCTTATATCAGCTCTCATGTTCAGGGATTTTTCAAAGCCTTCAAAACTATAAATTCTTTTACACCACATGCACTCCAATGGAAAAAAACAAACTTTTATAATCTGATGTTCTGGAGTCGAGTGAGTCTCCAGCTGATTTGGTATAAAGAGCATCTGCAAGGAACATGTTTGTTATTGCAGGTGCTAATGTTACATGGATTATATTTAGAGTCTTAGTCTTATACCAGTACACACAGAGCACTGAGTGCATCTAGAAACAACAAGGTATTAAAAAGGAGCTGCTCAGTTTAGAAACTTAGTTGGTAAGAATGAAAATGGAAAGGTCATTAAACATTTGGTGAATTAGTACTTCTCAGACACTAGACACTAGAAGAGCCTTTCAGTTCCCTGCCAACAAGTTTACATTTTGATATGTTATGGAAAGAAAAACTGGCAATTCTTTGAACAACAAATAGAAGTAATGTTGCACTTGAACCACTAGATAGAGCTGTTTCTCTGTTGTCCTTAATCCTTAGCCCCAACACAAACTGGATTTACTCAAACCAAAAAAAAAAACATTAACATTTAGTATCTGAATTAATGTCCAAGACATGAAAAACATATTTTTTCACACAGAATGACAGATCAATTTTTTTTACTCAGATGGCCTTTGCTAATGTCTGCCAACATGCTCCTAAGCAAGGCACTGAACTCTTGTCTGCTGCAGGGGCCACTGGGCTGGGAGTAATCCTGCTCTCTGTATCTGAGGATTTCACCAAGATTATGAAAAGTTGTCTGTCTGACACAAGTCTTAGGCCTTTAGTGTTTCATGGCATGGGTTATCCTTTCAGCGGCCTCCTCAGCTTCTGATATCATGATCCTCATCACAGATTAACAAAAGTTTATCTGTGTTTCAGTTAAACACTGAGAGCCGTCAGCCAGACAAACTAACATTTACCTCCAGCTGCTGGCAGAAATCTGAGGAAACAGTCCCGCATCATCTTAAAATATAAAATGTGTCAGCTGCAGTTCATAAGAGGAAACAGGTGTGATTCTTCTGCACTGAATGTCAGTTTGGATGCTCTGCTTCAAAAAACAGTATGTCAGCTGTAGTGTCCTCATTTCATTAAAAGGCTCATTTACCCAATTCCATTTCTGTGTGCATAAATTAAAAAGTCTAAAAGGGACAGTTCACCTCAAAATCAAAAATACATATTTGTCCTCTTACCTGTAGTGTTATTTATCCATCTAGAGTGTTTTGGTGTGAGTTGCTGAAGATATCGGAAGTAGAGATGTCTGCATTTTTTAAAATATAAGTGGATTATATGGTACTCGGCTTGTGAAAAAAATACATTTGAAAAACTCAACAGCAATGTCTCTTTACAGAAATCATGACCCGGTTACTCAAGATCATTCATAGATTTGTTGTGAGCAGCTTCAACTATTTTCTTTTGATAGTTCCTCCATGAAACTGCTCACAACACGGTCTGTGACCTATGCCAAATGTACTGTATTTTATGAAGGAGGAAATATGTTGTATTATTCAGCAAAAAAAATGAAAGCAGTATCAACAGGCACTGAAACATAACATATATATTATGTATAATATAACATACTTTATATTCTTGTAAATCATTTCTAAGTTCAATATAATATTTTTTAAATATTCCTAAAATAACTTGATTTGACGTGATTTTACTCTGTAGCCTATACTATTTTGTGACTTTATCCAACGTTGCATTAGTTTGAATTTGTCACATCATATAGTAACATACGTTCTACTCAACAGTAAGTAAATGATTTTTCTCTCATATGAAATTAGTATAAGGCAGAATATTCATATTCTGTGGGGCATGTGCGTAGCTGCTCACTGCGAGCCATGCAGTTAACTTTAGCTGTTGTCAAAATAATCCCTCCCCCGAAAAAAAATCCCGTATTTTGAAACCGAAATGTTGGCAGTTATGTCCTATAGATTTATATGGCACACAATGGGAACCTGACAAAGGGTCCTGTGTTCCCAGGGTCATGTTCAGGGTGAGGGTTAGGGGAATTTAGGACCCTGGGAACATAGATATGCTCCCTCTTAAACAACTAATAATTCCAATGTCAGCTTAATTAGTCAGCTAGCTGCAGCTGAAAAATCTGCCTGCAACAGCTGGCAAAGTTGACGGTCGCAGACTATAGCCTGCTTTTTTCCACATCTGTCTGAAATCAGGGATCAATTGCTTCAAATATTACTAAGAATTTCAAGTGGTAAATTGCAAACTGCCTTTGTGCTTGACAGGTGTAGCAGCAGTAACTTAATTAAGGAGGCAGGGTTTAGTGAACAGTTAGTTCTCTTGAGGGGAGGTAATTATTTTATTATATTCTATTCATAGACTCATTATATAGATCTCACCGATTGCCTGGGCAGTCCCTGCTCACAGATAGAGGGTCTCTCTCTCTTTAACTCCTATATAACTTTGCAGCTATTTCAGGCACAAGCTTTAACCAATAAGCTGCTGCTGATCCCAGCGTCACAGAGGAACATGAATCTGTCTCTCTCACTTTTCACTGCCTGGCCTACCAATGTAAAATGACTTCTCACCTTGATGTATAAAAACCAACAACTAATAATTTAATGGATTGTGCAAATTACTGTCTGAAACAAAATCATGGTTCATCAAGGCTGGGCTAATGTTTGTGTTCAGTTGTAATTAGGCTACAACTTTGTATGGTAACTCCAGCTATCTCAAAGTCGACCCCTACAAGATCTTATTTATTTTTGTAAGAGAAGAGCATTGTAAACTTAACCTGAAACAGCTACCACAGGTCTGGTGAGGTTTCTTCTGCATGCCAAGAGACTTATTTTTATTTCAAGTTCTGCAGGCGATGTACCTCAGCCTATCCGGAAGGAGGGTTAGGTTAGCTTGGTTGGTTATGTAACATGTTTAGCCTTTTCTTTACATAGCCACGAAAATAGCAGCTACAGCCCAAATACAGAATCCTTACTGAGGTCAAACACCTCTGTTTCAAACCAAGTGTCACCTCGGGCCGTGGCATTGCCTTGTTGTTTTACAGCGTGGAAATATATAGACTGTACTAAATATAGAGAGGACACAACACCTTTTATCAAAGTCATTTTTGCACAGTTTGTATTTTCTATTGTTTCCTGTATGTAAGATGGTCCCAGGGAATCCAGGGACCACCAAGACATACAACCAGAGAAAATCCTGAAACTGCTTCATCCTCTGTGCAGAATTGTTTTTAAGAAGCACCCTCCTGTTCCTAGAAGTGGTCTTTTATTTTCTTTTTCTTTTTTTCAGGCGTTTTGGCTTCATTGGAAAGGAACACCTGAAGAGAAACAGGAAGGGGGGGGATTACATGCAAGCAAAGGGCCCCAGCCTGGAATCGAACCCATCCTTAGTACGTGGTGCGTGCACTCTACCAGGTGAGCCCCCATATTTAATGGTCTTGACTGGCTGAGGAAACAGACAACTGTAAACCATCAAGCATTTTGCTTGTGAGGGAAAGTTAGTGGTCCACTGCATTAAGTATGCTCCTGTTTAATTGGATAAGAACAGTAAAAGGTGAGAAACGCTAAGTAGGTCTGGCTGGATTTAATCCCCGCAGGGTTTTATGGTTTATATGTTTTTTTTTTATATCACTCTCATAAATCTTTCTGGTACTGAGTCTTTATCTAATTGTTGAATTCAAAACTCTTATTCAAAGTTTTCTATTTCTGTTCTGCCAGTGGTGGGAGATTATTTATATTATTTTTTACTTGTTTTGACTTTAATAACACTCTTTAACTCTTTTCTCTCTCTCTCTCTCTCTCTCTCTCTCTCTCTTACACACACACATGTACACACACACACACACACACACACACACAGACAAACAGACTGCACCTGTAGAGGTGGTGCTATCTTATGGACATGCTACGTAACAAAACAGGTCACATCATTTGAACTCACCTTCAGCTGGCTACTGAAGCTTACAGTTCTCGTGTCAAAGCCTGACCTGACTTGAAGTGTGCGCACACACTCACACATAACACATACACACACACACACACACACACACACACACACACACACACACACACACTGCTCAATCAAAAATGTATTTTAATTTCCACTTTAAGAAATGATTTTTAAATATTTATACATGACTCATTTGATTCCTTTGGTAAAATAAGCAGAGAGAATTAATACCATATTGTATCTGCTATAACTCTGCAATTCAAAATCTCAAGTCCTGGGACCCACAGCACCTGTCAGAAGGTTTTATTGTTGTGCTACAAATGAAGGATGCAGGATTGTCTCTTAAGAGCAGGCGTTGCAATTACAGACATTCAGGAAATGAAAGACAGAAGGTATGGTGACGTCATGTCCAACAACTGGCTGTTTATGACTGAAACATATAGTGCAAACTTTATATTGTCTGTTGCAATTTTGTAAAATCTTTCACAGAAAACTGCACAATGATATCAAGAATTGGAAAGAAGTGTCAAAATATACTGAGGAAAACACTTTCTGGCCAAATGTCCACATTTGCAGTCTCAAAGAAAATGCAAATAATGAGAAAAAAATGTGCAAAAGTATCAATAAATATAAATGAAAACATGCCAGATAAAAAAATATAGATGTGCAAAACTAAAGTTTGATTTAAAAATGTCTCTTATGCATCTTTCACTGTAAACCATTTGACTTCCTAATTTAAAAGTTACAAAGCTGCTGCAGTGTGTTATATCACACAGTAATTGAGCTAGATTTCAAGGGCTTTGAGAACAGCACTATGATCTCATGGCACAATAGAGTTCTGCCACCTCAAGCTGTAAGCTCCTTGTATAAGACCCATTTGTTTGGGTGTTGGGATGGGATGGGAAGAAATGATACATGACACTGGGGGAGGTGGGAACAGGTGGAGGGGTGGAGAGAGGAAGGAAGGAAGACGGACTGTGATAGATAGCACTGATCCTCATTCTTGGACATGGACAGAGAGAAGACAAGGAGGGTAAAGGTAGAGGGGAAGATGTACTGAAGCAGGGAGGCAGTATCTAAGGGGGGAGGAACATTGAGAGGGAGGGAGGAGCCCTTGGTCCTGGGCTTCTGACCTGGTGTCTTGGAGCTCCACCTCGGCTGAGGGAGGAAAATCTCACTGAGGATTTACTGTTGGGACCTTTAGACTGAACTCTGAGGTCTCTAGACTGTCCTCCGTTGAGGTTCAATTTACTGGAATATTCACTCAGAGACACACCACCTGCTGCCTGCTGGAGTCCTTCCTGCTGAATGGGAGATTTCCAAGTGTGGTAGGAGAAAAAAATATGTTTGTGTGCTTTTTGTGTGTAGCTGTGGTGCGTCTTTCCTCTAACATCCTAATAGAGTCCAGCTTGTTTCTGAAATGCTACATTCACAGCACGGTTGGTCGTGAAAATGTTACAATGTTACAATGTTTAATATAATAAATTGGTGTTTCATAGCAGATTCAGAAGGGGCATTGTGGAGGACTTGTGAGGTGAAGTTTCAACATTGCAGTTTGTCCCAGTGTTGTTGTTACAGTACTGAATAATGCTTCATCAGTCCTTTTTTGTCCCTCAAATTCACTGATCATTTTGTTGGTGTCTACTTTTTGACTTAATGCAGTGCATCAGTGTGCAGGGTCTGAGGCTAATCTAAGTATATCTTCTCAAGGATTAAATAGCTTCCTAATGAGCTTTCACTAATGTCCAAGCTTCACTTAGAGAGATCTCACTGCAGGTCCTCAGCACAATGTCAAGAAGGCCACATCACTTCAACAGAATTGCTGCTATTAATACTGCTACTATCAGCTGCTATTATCAAATCACTATGCACTGTTATTCCAGCTACAAGAAAATTAAGGGATTTCAGCTCTGAAAAATTCAGACTCTCAAATATGTTATATATTAGTATATGAGTAATTGTGCTGAGTCACACAAACACTGACAGCATTTGCAGATAGGACTTTTTTAATCATCAATTTAATAACTAGTGTAGAGAGAATAACCTGCCCAGCAATTAGTATTCATCTGAGCCTTGTGAGATAACCTACATGAACTTTCTGGAACCTGTCACCCAAATATAGACCTCACAGTTCACATAAGCTTAGTAGCAGAATATTGACCCATTATCTAGAATAGACAGTTCAACAAAGTTTATTGCTCAGGTTATGATTTATCATTTCTTTTTTGTTAAATGTTGTGACTAAGCCATCTAACAAGTATTCAGACTCTTGAGTAAAAGTAGAAATACCACATTGTAAAAATAAATGTTACTAAAATGTGTGACTTCAAAACATATACTTAAGTAAGAATACTTAAATATATGTATATGGGGTGTAACTTCTTTATAGTTAGGTAGTTTAATCTAGTAGCAGTTTAAACACTGTACTATATTTTAATCATCATATGTTTTGCATATAAAACCTTTCTCTGCAAAGTAACTAGTATGTATGGTTATTACATTTTGAGGTGTAAAAAGTACAATATTTCCCTCTGAGATGTCATGGTGTATTAGTAGAAAGCAGCAGAAAAGTAATGTACAAGTGTCGAAATTGTACGGATATCAGGAGTGGAAAAAGTACACTGACTTAGAATGTATACTTATTTTTTTTAATCTGCTCCCTTGCATTAAAACTTGTATCACCTTTTTCTCTCTGTCTTATAGTGAGTAATGAGGAAGCCTTTGAATGGGCTGGATCCTGGAATCAGACTGCAGGGCTTCCATTGTTTTTAGACCGGGAAGCAGCATGCAAACAAATCGGTGAACCGTCGCGGCCTGTCAAACCCCCGCCCTCGCAGCCACCAGCACCACCAGCCCAGCTTTGGGGGGGATTCCAGACACTTCCACTCTGCCAGACAAACTGCGCCAAACACCATGGATTTCATCCTACCTATAAGAAGTCAAAAAATGATGGCTTCCTCCAGCTCTGCACCTCTTCTGGGCCCTCACAGCAGTTGCACCAGGCACCACTACCATGGCGTCAAAAGAAAGCTGCGGCCTGGACGGATTCTAGGCTTCATCATCAGCCTGGTGGCAGTCTGCACAGTCTTTTCATGGAGTGCCTTGTCGCTGGCCACAACAGTGGCCAAGGAGCTGGAATCAGCCGTCGAGGGCTCAGCAGACGCAGCAGTGCCCCAAAGAACTCTTCTGCAGCACCACAACCTCTCAGTTGCGCCAGAGGACACACCGCTGGCCATGCAATCATCTGAAATAGAGATGAATCACGGGGACTACCCAACGGACTACTTCAGTGTAGAGGAGAGACGCCAGGGCTATGTGGTTTTTCATATGTTTGGCATGTTGTACATGTTCATAGCCTTAGCCATTGTCTGCGATGAGTTCTTTGTTCCTGCACTCACTGTCATCACAGAGAAGCTGGAGATTTCTGATGATGTAGCAGGAGCCACCTTCATGGCGGCAGGTGGCTCAGCCCCAGAGCTCTTCACCTCAGTCATTGGAGTCTTCGTCTCCCACAGTAACGTGGGTATCGGTACCATTGTGGGCTCCGCTGTCTTCAACATCCTGTTTGTGATCGGGATGTGCGCCCTGTTCTCCAAAGAGGTGCTGAACCTCACTTGGTGGCCTCTGTTCAGAGACGTCTCATTCTATATCATTGGCTTGCTTATGCTCATCTATTTCTTTCTGGATAATCAAATCACGTTGGGGGAAAGTATCGGCCTGCTGACGTGCTACACCTGCTACGTGACATTCATGAAGTTCAATGCCAAAGTAGAGCTTTTCATCAAGACCATTCTGGGCAGCAACCAGGTGGACGAGCTGGAGACTGCACCAAAGGTGAGCCTGACTCCATCCATCCATTCCTCCATTCACCCATCCATCCATCTATTTATCCATTTGTTCATCCATTCATCAGTCGAGCCATCCATCCATCCATCCATCCATCCATCCATCCATCCATCCATCTTCCCTTATTCCTTCTCTTTTGATACCCACCCTACTCTTGCTACTTTATGCTCAACAGCAACCATCTTTCACCCCATCTTGGGTGCCAACAGCTGATCCTCACATTCATCCATCCACTCATACATTTACCCCAATGTTTTCATTCACTGATTGACCCCTCCATCCACTGAAGGAGCATCCCCATCAGAAACAACCATCAAGAAGTTTCAGATTCCTTAAGTGACTTTTTAGCTTGCCAGAGAGCAGGAAAAATGAAGTGAAAATCTCTTAAATATCCAACTAAGATTCAGAATGTGAAAGTACAGTTCTTTCTTTTTTCTTTAATTGAACATTTGTGATTCTTGACACTTTGAAGGAAACGTGAAACGTTTTTTGTCAGTGTCTCTTAGTTGAAATCTGGGCATCTGTTGATGACTCATCTGAGAAAAGCATTTGTATTTCACAATGAATAACATCACAGGGTGAACCTGTCATGGCCACTGACCCCGACAATAGTAGTTCTCCTGTTCTGGGAATCTGAGAGGGTGTTATGCTAGAAGCAGATAGGGTGTTAAAACAGCATCCTGAAGAGACAGCATGCTGTCAAGCAGCCAAGCCCTCCTGAATTCCCCTCTGGAAGGATATAAAGATTTGTCTTAACCTGCCACCTGTGCAGCTCGGACAGTGCCAGAAGTAGAGGCAGACTGTAGCCTTTTGGTGCTGACTAAGTCTAAGAACAGGACTCGTCTTCAGTCGCTAATTTTAGTAACCAAGTCCAAGCCAGAATAGGACTGATGTAACAGCGCTGGTATGTAAAATGTCCCCACTTCAACTGGATTAAAATACAAAGACATTTTACATAAGAACCTAAGAAAGTTAAAGAATAGATTAATTTTCCATGGGTGTAATTTACAGTTTCTGTATTTCATAATAGTGTATTGATCAAGTTTTCACTGTTATTCCCATCTACCATCATCTTCAGTGAAGATGGTCAGTTCACCTCTGAGAGGCTGTTTCGATATACTGTCACACACTCATCAAAGATAACTTTTGATGCTGTCATAGCCCTATGAGTAGTCTGAACTACACAAGCCTGAAATTATAAAATTAATCAATCCAGTCAAAATTCTGTTATCCTTTTATTCATCCAGATTAGAAATTACTTCCTGCTAGTGGCAAGGGAAGCATGTTATAGTTTTTACATATGGGAACTGCTCCCTAGCCAGTCAGAACATTAGAAATAACAATGCAAATTTACAAAATATGACATACATAGTTTTATTTCTAAATTCCATGCTAGGAGTAAATCATTTCAAAGTCCTTTTGTGGTTCAAGTCCAAGTTTCTTTCACACTGGTTATATTGAGATATTTGTTTATTGGATTAGACATTTTGATTTTTCTCTCACCATGGCAAATGTGTAAAATCTACCCTGAACATTGTAGACAGTTATGAAATCGACCGAGTTTTGAGAGGATTGAGATGAACTTCTGAGAGCATCCTGTATGATAAAATTAGTCAAAAACTAAAAGCAGAAGAAATGGCAAAATTAGCCCAGAAATCCTTGTAGCATCTCTTCAACCTCATCAACACGCTTCATCCTTTAGCTCCCCTTGTCTTTGTTCTGACATTGGAAAAAGTGCTCTCTTGACTCTGGATGAAGGCCGTAGCTCTGAGTGTTGTTTTGTCCTCTATTTCAGCTCATAATTTCAAAGCATCTGTGGTTATTGATCCTAACATGGATTACACACAAATTCCATAAGCCTCTGTACATCTGGTCACAATGTTAGGAAAGTATGAGACTTGAGAGAGTGTTTTGAGTTTTAGTATTAGTGTTTTTTCTTCTTAAAGGCTCTTGCACAGTGTGACTCATACTCACAGGATGTTGACCTAATATTTTCACACAACACACTAACAATACCACTATCACTTCACAAGCACTAAATCAATAACTTCACGTCAGCCGGGAGAAGATGATGGGAAAGTGTAATTTTGAGATTAGCTTGGAGTGCTCATTGTGCTGCTTACTGCTGTGTTTATAAATAACACATAGAGTATGAGCCTGCATGAATACAAGATTCAAAAGGTTTAACACACACACACACACACACACACACACACACACACATATACACACAAAGAAGCTATTTTTTTTCACGTTTGTCTCTCCGTCTTTTGTTCTGTCTGTGTGTGCAGTTGGAGTCAGATCTGTTGCTCTCTGATGTTGTAATCTCATACGGCGCTCAGGTGACAAATGCTAAAACTACTGTAGGCTGATCTTAGAGCAGCTTGCCCGTAGCCTAGACCGACATCACCCATCACCAGGTCTTCAGGGGCATATGCAGTGCACTGTTGCACAACATCTGGCTTTTATTTTTCTGGAAACATTTATTACAGATGTACCTTTCTTTTAATTATAGGACAATAAATTGAGGTCTTGTGCGCAAAAAATGTATACAGAACAAACTGTTAAGAGACAATAGTGGTTTAAAACACTTCTTAGAAAGAGGCAACTATTTTTATGGTAGTGATTCAGGCCAGTGGACATTTTAGGCAACTCATGAGCTCACGATCACTGGCCTCCATTATAGTCGTATTTAAAGCTCCTCCCCATAAATCATTCATGCAAGTCATGCTTCCCAAGAAGCATGACTTGCATTTATTTAGGGGCTTTAATATAGTTATCAGCTTTTTTTTGCTTGTCGATCACTTATATTTTCTTTTTTCCTAATAATGGATTGGTAAGAGCTAATTTACTACTTTTCAGTTTCTTTCGTTACATTCAGACAGAGAAAACTGTATTTAACATTTTTATTTCATTGTCATTTCATAGTCCATTCACCAAGAATCAGTTACTGACAATAACAATAAGATTGTTTTTCCCAGGCTCCAAGTGTACCACCTGAACTGTGTAGTATATCTTAAATTTGATCCGTGATGTAATTTCATGTTCTTTTTATTCTAAACCTGTGAGCACATACAGTCTATTTGAGTGATCACCAACCTCTTTTACAGTCACTGTTGTTGCAGAAGCACCGTTTGACATTTGTGCCCTTCTGGGAATCAGCTGTTCTTTAGGCTGCCTCACCTCAGCCCAAGAACAGCTCGTCTCTTTCTGTCATCTGGCACTTGATGTCCAACTGCCTTGCCCTCATGTGTCGGTAGCTGCTAAATAATCCCCCGGGTTAATGCTCTCCAATCCCATTAGAGCCACTAATAATAGTCAGATGCTCCCTGGGGTAGCAGGAATCAGCAGATAACTGAGAGAAAAGACTGAATGCTCCTTCCTCAACCTGCAGCCACACTCATAACGTGGTGTGGTTTTTATTTTTTGCATAGTTGGGGATGTTTGAGGTGGTTTTGCACAGTACACTCAGTGCCTACAGTTTCTTTGTAGAGACGAGAGAAGATCTGCTGGTTTGCTTGCTGATGGCACTAAAGACGACAATCCTCTCTGATCCCCTAATCAACTGTTTACCTGAGGTGACGACAGCAAACACGCAGCACAGCACAGTATCAGTCACTCAGTCTCTGCAGAGAATGAAATGTTAAAATTCTCCTTGCAATCATTAATGTCAGACCTGGATCATGATGCAGCAGTGTTGTGCATCCACTTAAACTGTTAAACTGAAGATTTCTTGGCATAAGTATCTGTACAGCAAAGCAATTTATTTGTCAATATTTATTACTTGTCATATGTTACTAATTATAGTTCTACTGTTACCCATAATGAAGGTTTTTAATATTCATGACCCAAAGTGCAGACGCCCATTGCCTTTTTATGTATTTATCCAACAAATTACAGCTGAAATGATAAAACCTTCTTTTTTTAACAACAGTGACACTTTTCTTCATACCAGTTAGTAACTTGACTGGTTGATTTTACACTTGCAACTGTTTGCTTCAGTTCCACAGCAGGTCTGACTTTGTTATTTCAGAACATCGGGATCTTGATCGAAATGCTGCTGTCCAAAAATGCAGCAGCTGTTCAGTGAAAGAAATGTATCTATAACTGTTGAGGTGTTCTCTTGAGCACTTAATTCTTACTGACTGCAGTGGAATTTCTTGATGAAATTGCAGTTAAAATGAGCAGTTGTGTGCAGCTGTAAATTTTAAATTAAGATAGATATTTTGCTGACAAATGAGAGCGAAAGAGTAATCTTTGACAGCATAGTGACCTGTGAAGGTTGCTGCAGGACTTCACATGCAGGCTTGAAAATTACCAGTCTAAAAGTGGTGATCTCTGCCAATTAATCCAGGCTAAGTCCCACAGCTCGGACAGTCAGGTGGACACTGGAGAGAGAGAGAGAGAGAGAGAGAGAGAGAGAGAGAGAGAGAGAGAGAGAGAGCGCAGGGGAGGAAAATGGAAACGTGGGAATGAAGTGTTTGAGTTTTGAAAAGGTGATTGTATCAGTGATGACAGTGATGATGATAATTGATACAAAGGGAAAGTTTATTGTAAATCTTTAGGATTGTAGGGAGTCTTCTCATCTGGCCTGGGGATGAGACCACTGAACTGAAACAGCAGACACTGGTGATTCATGTAGGAAACCTGAGGAGAGGCTGCAGCTCCAGCAGAGGATCTACAGAACCTCACAAATACATCGGAGCGGAGATGAGAGCTGAGTGAGATAAGGGCAAAGGTGACAAAGATTAGTAGCATTTCGAAATAAGTTACAGTATGTCATGCAAAATACAAACACGTTACAAAATACAACAGTTATAATTAAATATTTCCAACATCATTGAAAAGAAATCAGCTTCAGTTTCAGAAACTTCCTGGGGAGTCTTCATGCAGCTGAAGCAATAAATTCCTACTCAAATAAATCTGGATTGGACAAACATGTAACAAGTCTATAGGAGTGATACCCCCCACCCCACCCCACCCATCTTTAGCCTCGCTGTGGCTGCAGGTGTCTTATCAGTTGCACGCTAAAGGGATTATCTGCTCAAAGTTTGCGGCCTCCATCATGAAAATGTGTCAACAAAACCCTCCACCTCTCTGCCTGGTCTGTGTTTGCTTTTCAAAGAGTCTGAGTCAGATTCCTGTCAGGTTCTTGGCTGCCTTTGTAGGACATTTGTACTCTATAATATGAATTAGGAAGTGTATAAAAAGACACAATTACATCACACCTTGGCTATGTGATGTAATTGTGTCCATATCCTTCTGCATCCATCATTTTTAAATACAAGGTTGTTGCTTTGCTCTTAGAGATACAAAGCACACTGTACACAGAACAATAGAGTGTCCATTTTACAATTAATAAGACATCTGTCATTCTGTTGGCTGTAAAGTCTTAGAAAGCCAATTCAGTTGTTTAGCTATGTGAATCTCTTATGAGGGTGCAAGTGAGTGACTGAGTATATTTTTTAAAATCTTGCACTGTAAATGTTCATAGAAACCTGTCTTGAGCAATACATTGAAAGGGGTGAGGACATCTCTTGAACAGCAGACAAAGAAAATGACAGTCTGTTGATTTGTTGTTTGCTTTGGAATTAAATTTATTTCATTTCTTAATTCACCTAGGAATTACACAAGTCCAAAAGCATCTTCCCAAACCCTTTAATACGCATTAAACCTCTGAACATTAGTAAAATCAAACGTGGCTGAATGACTAGACAAACTGTCCACCAATGTATGTAGATTGGTTGTGAAATATTAATTAAAATTATTTGTTACACTGAAGTTACACTGTTCAGAAAAAAGTCCTCCTGGTCTAACCATCATTTTTACTTAATGTCTAACCAAATCAGAATTTTTTTCTCATAAAGTGTGTCAGTTTTCATGGAGCAAACTTGCATCCGATTCATGCCATGTAAACATTCAATAACAGCTTCCTTGCTGTAGTTCTTAATTGGGCTTGTCTTTAGAGGATTATGATACTTTTACCCAAGGCAGAACGCCACAGTGCAGTCAGTCTCAGTGTGATGTAACACACCTCTACTGGAAAGCTACAGAGACCAGTCACTGGTTAATAAAGTGGATAGTTTGTGTGGTGAAAGAGACCTGTGTGAATGATTCAAAGTTAAATTATCATTCCAGTCGTAACAACAATTGATAAACTCTAACTCTCCTTGATAAAAACTAATAAATAGTTCTGGTCTTGTCATCTGTACTAAAAAATATTCACCTTTACATTTGACAATACAAAATCTACCCACAAAATGTTGTGTTCCCATCTGTTGTCTTCAACATCCCTGATTCCCACACCAAACCCTCCCCACTGCTGACATAAACCACCTCTGTATTTTCACAAACCACCACCACCACAGTCTCTATCTGTGTGTGTGTGTGTGTGTGTGTGTGTGTGTGTGTGTGTGTGTGTTTTCTATGTGGTGACACCGCTGTGCTGTATATGTCCTCTGAAGAAATGGCTTGGGTTGAGATGTAGCGTGAGTCCTCCCCTGTGCGTGTAGGATCCTAGTCTTCATGTTGGAATGAGACCCAAAACCTCTGGCACCGGTTTACTCCAACTGTGAGGAGGAGGAAAGATGGAGGAGACACTGATGTCACTCTCACACGCACGCACACACACTGGCACACTGGCAGAACTTAGCTCATGCCATCTTTCCTACCTGTCCTTACCACCAGTGCTGTCAAAATTTTGACATGGGAGAAATTCCTTATACTTGATCTTGAAAACAAATTAAAACGTGACACTCAAATATTTCGTTTCAATTAGTGGGACAGATCAGTTAAAATCTATATCATAGCTTTAGGAGTTCATGTGTGTTTTTCATTGTTTACTGAAGGTCTGTTGAGTAAACAGGATGTAAGGGATTGAAGACATTTTCAGTTTGAATATAAGCTTAAACACTTCTGGGATCATATGGGTTTATTGAACTGTATTGTAACTGTAATAATCGATTAATTCTTTCACTTATCCCCTCCCCACCATGCCACTGTAGTAATGCAATCCAATCCAACAACACCACAAAGTCAACAAATATTGAATTTTATGAAATGATATAATATTTACTGCAGGCCTAATGTTGCATATAGTACATGTGTTTGTGTTACTGTGTCCACACAGTATAGTTATTAGTTATACAGTATAGCTGTATATATTATGTTTTCTTTCTCTGTGTTTTTCCCTAAAGGTAAATGCACCTGGAGATGATGAGAACAAGTTGACGGTGAGTTTGTTTTTGTAAATTTCTCAGTATTGACCTTGCAGGGTCTGGTACCGAAGTCAGGTACTCAAAGTCAGCCATAACAAATTTGATTGAAAAAGGAGTTTCGAGATACATATTCTACATGTACCTAGAGAGAAATTTAAGCTGAAGTAGAGATTTGGCATGAACTCTGATCACTAAATAACAGCTGAAAGTTCATCAGCTCATAAGGTTTTTTTTCCCTCCACCCATCTTATTTGGCAATGTTTTAGCAGTATAAAATAAAATGATGAATGATGGCAAATGTGGAATAAGAATATACATATTCATTTAACATTTTGGTATTTGTGTTGGTATCTTTGTAGGCCAAACCCAGGCTGCAGAGGGAAGGCAGCTGTGCCTCTCTGCACAACTCACTGATGAGGAACAGCATCTTCCAGCTCATGATCCACACACTGGACCCCCTCAGTGACGAAGGTATGGGTAAGCAAACAAAACAAAAACTGCACTAAACACACACATGCACTCAAATGCAACACGGTCTCTAAAACAAGAATTCATGTTAAAATCTTGTGAAATATAAACACAAACTATGAAGCACAGAGGATGCGCTGTGGACATGAATTATATGAACACTACATTCCTCCACATATAATTAGACTTTGTGACAGCTTGGAAAATTAAATGTCTATTTTCTTGTCATGGTTAATGGTTTAATCATTTTAAATTGCTTTGGTGAAGATTATGTTTAAGATAAGGTTCAGGTTTAGTTTTAGAAAAAAATGTTTACGGACATAATCAAGTTTGGTTGAGGTAAGTATTTTGGCCAAGATGAATTATTATTATATTCATTAATCCAACCACTTTCTACTTCTTAGTATTTCATTACCTCTTTTCTATAGTTGTACCTCCTGGAAGTAGTCCCAGCACAGTAGCAAAACATATTTCCCCCCATTGCACATTTAATTAATCACTAATTTTCAGGAGACCACGCTGGACTCACTGAGTTTCCTTTGTTTTAGAACGTTTCAAAGAGAAGGCGTCAATCCTTAACAAAATGGCCAAGCAGAAGTGTAAAGAAGAGGCTGCCAATGCCAACGGTGTAGGTGAGTAACAGTGATGTGTGAAACTATGGGAGTCCTTTTGTCCCACTCAAAAATCAACTGACAAATCAATTATCGAATCATTTCAAATCGTTCATCACTCAACTCCCTCCACCTTTAGCTTGAAACTTTTTTATAGGTCATGATTGCACAAATGCACATTTGTGATATCTTTCATAAAGCACGAGAGAGTGTGATAGTTTACAATCCAAAGTGAGCTAAAAAAACTTACTGCTACAAAGATTGTTTTTGTGAAGTTATAATTTTATCATCCAATTACATATTTTTGTTATTTATTTACTTTTTTATCAGCAAGTTGTGGATTAATGAATTTATTGTTTTCTCATGTATTCAGTTGTCTGATTTCTCTGATTTAAATGGGATTTGCCAATTTCTTAATGAAATCAAGAACTGACATTTGTCAATTTATTTATCAGCTAACTGGCTGATTTGTCAATTAATCTGTAGTTGGATCAAATTGGAAAATTAATACGCATATTTTCTTTCTCAACATAGGAGCCCTCTCCCAGACACAACCTCCAAGAAAAGCTAATTGTACTAAGTTTCAGCTCTTCTCTTCTCGTCATTAGACAACTCCTTTTCATTTAATACTGTCCTTGTGAAGAAGTCCCTTAAACTCTATTGTCTCTCTCTGCCCTTTTTCTTTCCTCTAGCTGATAAAAACATTCCCAACAGTTCAAATGTTGCAGTGGAAGTCACACCACCCATGAACGGTGTTGCAGGAGGCGACGAGGTATGACTGTCATCCGTCAGCATTCCTCAAAGTTCACGTCAAAGGCTCTTTGAATTCAGACATTTTCTATAGAGCCTCAGTCAAGTACATAAGTAAAAAAGCTGTAAAACCTGAACAGAATTTAACATAATTAACTCAGTGATACACAGCATTATCATGAAGGAAATTATTGATTGAGTCTAAATATTGATATGAATACGTACAGTTGATGTAACGTAATGACCTCCTCCTCAGGGTGGTGAAGAAGAGGAGGATGAAGACCAGCCTCTGAGCCTAGCCTGGCCCGATACCTTAAGGAAACGAATCACCTACCTAATAATCCTGCCCATCGTCCTTCCACTGTGGATCACACTGCCTGACGTCAGGAGAGAGGTGACAACACACACACACACACACACACACACACACACACACACACACACACACACACACACACACACACACACACACACACACATATTCTCGATGAAAAGCATGTTTTATGTGTACAAACATGTACAAATACCCAATACACACCCAAGCATGTTTATGTGCATTAAAACACATAAATAAATACATACAGGACACAAATATATTGTGACTACAACTTCTCTAGTTTAGTTTATTTATTACATGTCCTGCTCAATACTTTTGGGAGTAATCGCAGGTTCCAGTCTTGTTTGTTTATTTTTATTTTAGCAATCAGGCTACACTTCTCTATACAGTTGGATCAAAATACTGTATAATACATTGACAATGTCCTTAAGTGATATATCAGGTTCTTGGCTGAGTCTAGAACAGAGATTGATTGTTGATTGTTTGATTGGTTGGTTGGTTGTTTGACTGAGTGGTTGATGAACTAAATTTAGTTTTTATTGTTGTTGTTTTTTCAGACGTCTGCAAAGTTCTTCCCCATCACTTTCCTCGGCGCCATTTCTTGGATTGCTTTCTTCTCCTACCTGATGGTGTGGTGGGCTCACCAGGTACTTCACGCACACACACAGGCTTTCCCTATTTGTCACATACACCAACTATGTTGTCTTTTCTAGTCTATTTCTGAGGCCTTTCTTACGAGAGTGCAGCAGTCAGGGTGTTGAATGTGTGACCACAGCAGCTAATCCCTGCTAATCTGCCTTGATCCACAGCCAGATCAACCTGTAACGCTCAATTTAACAGCGCTGTGTGCAAAAGTGTTGGGTGAAGTGACGGTTGAATATAAATCAGAACATGTGGTGATTAATCGTTATTGTCTCAGCCTGTCGCATTACTGATCTCATACCTTTTAAACTGCTGTACCAAGCACAGCAGAGCATAAAAGATGAAGCTCTCACCTCCTGGAGATTCAGAGTGGCAATGTGCAGCATTACAAATATGATGTCCAACATATGTGATTTCTTTTGTTAATTTCTGGAGATCTTGAAAGTCTGATCCATGATAATCCACGTAATAACTCTTGTGCGCACTTACTGTCTCCATTGTGCGCTAGAATAAAAATATGACCCTTCAAGTAAAGATTAAAAAAAAAAAAAAACATAAAGTGAAACATTTTACCTAAAGTGATTATAAGGTTGCATACTTTTAGATGCAACAAAAATGTTACTGCCTCCATATGAGCTGCCGTGGGTATGCAGATTCCAAAAGCAAGGGAACAATGCTTTTCAGAAGATCAACATGTAGAAGCACTGCTTGCACTGGTCTTTGCCCTGCCTCAAAATGTTTTTTTCACTGAAACCCTGTATCTGTTAGCCATTCTACTTATTCAAATCTACCTTTACAGTTTGATCCTATTTGCTTTTTGTTTGTATATTTGCTTTGTAAGGTGATGCCAACAAAAGATTGAAATTACTGAAAATCTATAAAACTCACATCAAAATTCCAAAACGAAACCTTTTTCAAGCAAAACCAGCAATTCGCCATCTAGAATGTTTGGAGTGTTTCTGACTTTATTAAGTTTCTAAACTGTTGCAGCTGCAACATTAAACAACGTATTCTTCCTTTCAGGTTGGAGAAACTTTCTGGATCACAGAGGAGATAATGGGTCTGACCATATTAGCAGCTGGCACTTCGATCCCCGACCTGATTACCAGTGTGATTGTAGCACGAAAAGGCCTTGGTGACATGGCCGTGTCCAGCTCTGTGGGCTCCAACATCTTTGATATTACTGTGGGGTGAGTCCAGCAAACAACAAGAAAACACACAGTATAATAGGCCGGTGTAATATCCACTTTTAGATAAGAACATGTGCTGTTCACTGCTCATGATCAAGCTCAGAGATACCCTAAATAACTCTTCTCTGTTGTGCTTCCTCATCCCCTCATCTCCCTCCAGTCTGCCATTCCCCTGGCTCATCTACAACATCCTCAACGACTTCAAGCCGGTACAGGTGAGCAGCAATGGCCTGTTCTGCGCCATCGTCCTTCTCTTCCTCATGCTCCTCTTTGTCATCATATCCATCGCAGCTTGCAAGTGGAAAATGAGCAAGTTTCTGGGCTTTCTCATGTTCTTGCTCTACTTCGTCTTCCTTATCTTCAGCGTCATGCTGGAGGATAAAATCATCGTCTGCCCCGTCACCATATGAAAGAAAGCGACTCTTACTGATTGTCAGAAAGCATTAATGTGCTCACGTATACCATGATTTACTATAGGAGTGGAAAAACATGCTCGCACAGACACAACCTGTCTCTTATCTGTCTCACTTACATACACAGTAGACGACTGCATACACACACACACACACACACACACACACACAAGTTGTGGCACTGACTTAAATCAACGCTGCAAAATTCAGACCGGTGCATCACAGCCACCCAGCAGTGGCACACAAGCCTGTACGTCATTAACAGACTTTATGCCACCCAATAGGAGGGACTCCTCTCTCTTTGTACCATGTGACTACATTCAGTAGCCGCTATTGGTTGAAATCAGCTGAAAGCAACTGTTGGACAATTTGTGTGAACGCCACGCGGGATGGAAGTTTTGATTGAAGATCACCAGAGATTGCTGTCTTTTCAACTAAAGGACTGTGTGGCAGGATAAGAAGTACCTCCGCTACTCATGCAAGCAGCCAAGTTAAGCATGTAAGCTGAATATGGGGTTTCAGAGAGACTTTATTTTTTGGTTTTAAAGGGTAGCGAAGCTCTGGAGAAATCCTGTGTGTCGTGGGGGGAAAAAGAAAAAGGGCCGCTGCAACACATAAGTGTGATAGCTGCTTAGTAGACCTTTAGATTTAACCACCTGTATGGCTTCGCAATGTCATCGAAAGAGAAATATCCAGTGTTAATAACTTGAGTGTGTTTTCAGATAAAGTACATTGCATTTGAGGACACATTTGGCAGAAATTGTTACTTTATATTCCATTAATGAATATCTATAATAGGATACATTATATTCTAAATAGTTACAATAGAGTGTACACAGAAATTGGCTAAGGTGTCATGCTTAATACTTCTGCTTATATCTGTATATCCAAACTATCTTATTTGTTTTTTTCGTATAATAAGTTTGTGAGCGTGACTTTTTCTGTTCCGTCTGCCTTTACATGCACCACTTTAGAGAGTGATTACTTCAGTATTCTGACTAAAACTGGACAATTTTTGTGCATGGAAATGTAATAAACAGGTCAGTGTTTTCCCAGTGGATGATGCAATGTTCTCCATTGTGTTTTACTTGTTAAACTCAAAGGTGTTTGGGTTTTTTTTTTCTAAATTACAGTATGCATTTATAAAAAGGAGTGTTCAATATCAGAAAGTATGAGCAGGTTACTTCTGTAATGTTGATAGCACACCTTGTTGTAAGCAGTTTAATGTAGGAACTATTGGTAGAAAGAAAATAGCTCCTACATGAAACTGCTCACAACAAATCTGTGGATTATCTTCAGTAACCGGGTCATGATTTCTTGAAAGAGACATTTCTGTCGAGTTTTTCAAATGTATTTTTTTGGCGCTTTGAGCACCACAAGCCGAGTGCCATATAGTCAATTTATATTAAAAAAATGCAGACATCTCTACGGCCGTTATCTCCAAAACTTGGTAACTCGATGGATAAATAGCACTACAGGTAAGAGGACAAACGTATTTTTGATTTTGGAGTAAACTGTCCCTTTAAGAACAGGAAGAAGGAAACTATCAGCACTACTTATTGATGTGAGGCAGATATACTAGTGACCCGTTTAGGCCTCACCGTCCCACCAAATATGGAATCAATGTCGTCCATCATGTCTTCATCAGTTGAACCACCTGTTGCAGGGTGATCTTTTTGACTGCCCTCATACAAGCTACAACGCATATCATCACTCATCAATCATTCATTTTCCTTGTATTGCCTGCTTTCTATGTCAAATATATGAAGTAGAGCTGAATGTGGGTGATATCTTATATTTGATTCTCCCAGCAATGCTCAACATCTTGGATAAATGCTCAATAAAGGTAATGTAGACATCTCTGAATAACTTCCTCCTCTGTTAAAGTGTTACAGTACAACCTCATAACACACACAAAAAAAAATGCGGAAGACGGTATACTGCTTAAACATTTAAATAAAATGTTATATGCTATATTTGTTCCCCAAGAAGGTTCTTTTTTCTTTCTGTTTAACAGACACTTTTCTTTTTTAGATAAACAGATCTTATTTATCTGTTTAGATAACCATGGAAATGTCAGTTCACCACTCCCAAAGGGTTAAAAATCATATTTTTGTGTAACTATGTTAACACAACCAATTTGTTTGACAACATTTTTTTTGTCCAAATGAATATGAAAAGAATTTCCATAAAATTGACACCAAACTATTCCCTATCTTGTAATGTTAAAAATGTGTTTTCTTGTGTGTTTATGTGTATAAAAGATTTGTAATGCAAGACTGTATATAAGCTCCTGTGTGTAATTATAGTCAACACATAGTTTACAAACCCTGACACAACTTTTACTCTCAGTCTCCAGATTTAGCCTGTCTCTGCAGTATCATTTCTAAAGCTTTCTTGCTTTGATGGATCATATGAATGTGAGAAGTGCGTGTATGAATGAGTGCATGTAGAAAAATATCTATAAGAATACATCCGTGACCAGTTTGAACACCATGACAAATGGTAAGATGCTTTTGTATTTTCCTTGTACGTTATGCAAGTATGGAATCATATTCATGTACTACTTGAATTGTGTATTATACTGTAAAAACATATATCATTCAACTCTGTATAAAGTGTTATATGATCAAATAAATGACAACTCAAATTTTCACTGTTGCTGTTTGAAGTTGATGGTCAGAGGTAAATGTGGTGCACCTGACAGACTGATCAAACTGTGTCTGTATCCCAACTTGTGTGAAAGACAGCAAAAGTTGATGTCAGAATTCATGTAGTAGCAGTATAAATACTGATCTTAGGTCAGTTGGGCAATTATTCCAACAGTGGTTACTTTCTCCATAATCCATTCAGAGGATCTCCATCATCTTGAAAGTAGAATTCTAAATGATTACTATACTCTTACGCAAAATAATATAGATTCTCAATATCATTTGATAACTCTTTAATTGCTAGAGTTATAAAACATTAACTAACCACTTAACAAGTCAGTTCACTTCCCCTCCCAAACTGCCCCTCAACACCAATCAGATTTGCAGTGTCATCGATCAGGATGTGATCTGCTTTACTTTGACACAAGCCTCTTACAACAGCATGCATGGCCCTGCTGCCATGATCAGCGTGATGCAACAGGGATTCACTGGACACCTGAGGACGACCAAGAAAGGACATACTCACCTGTCTGCTTCTGTTGACTGACAACTGAGGATATTCACTCACTATAGTGTACCTGTCTTGAAGTAAAATAAACCCTGATTTAAGCCTTGCAAATTCTGAAAGGAGAGATGTCTGCAGAACTCAAAATAAAGCTTTTAGTGACCAACCACTGGGCCAACATTCAGGGCCTTGGAGGACAACACCTAGTTTTTCAGGAATGCAAACAAAAAGAAGAGGAGGATATGTGGAATAGCTTTGGATAATTAATGTTATAGTTATCCAAGAGTTTGAGCCAAGGTTGCATCCATCACAACCGCTTTTCATGTTAAAGTATATATCCATGGATCCAGAACATCATACAGGTAGAGCAGAGTTTTCACTTCCTGACAGAAGGGTTGTGGTGATAGTGTATCACATTTTCTGAAGATCTACTCCCAGATACTCACTTCATTTCAACTCAGACGCTGTCATATTAGCCTCAGCTCAACTTCAGAAAAGATTTTACGCAGAATATTTTCACGTACATTGAAATTCCTTTAAGAATTGATCTCTTTGTGGCTGGTATGGACAGGGGGGACAATTACAGCAACCAAAAACTATTTCAATGCATGTATGGGCATGTGAGTATTGTTTTAAGACTTCCAAAATGTGAACATATATCTTTCATTTGAAAAAAGCATCCAGCCAGTTTATGTGAACTCTGTCAGGTCGAGGAGCCATTGATCATTTAATCAAAGTGGGTGGTGGATAACAAATAAAAGAAGAATCCCATTATATTAAAAAAAATGCAGACATCTCTACGGCCGATATCTCCAAAACTCGGCTACTCACACCAAAACAATCTATATGGATAAATAGCATTAAAGGTAAGAGGAAAATATGTATTTTTTGATTTTGAGGTGAACTGTCCCTTTAACTCTATGGTCCTTCGCACTCCGAAGCAGAAGGTGGCGGTAATGACCCTAAAAAGAGGAAGAAGAAGAATCAACCGGAAACAAGCAGTTGTCAGTTTTGTAACAACAGTCCAACGCTGCAGTTTGTATGGAGCAAAACACGACTGGTGTGCAGAGTCATTTCATTCATTCCTATGAGCTGATCGCAGTTTGAGAGAGCAGCATGGAGGGAGTGGATGCTGCCGGTCCCGGACCAGAACAGAGTCCCAAACCCGAGCTTTCTGCAGCGATGCGGGCTAAGATCGAGCGGAACCGGCAGCGGGCGTTGATGCTTCGGCAAGCCAGACTCGCGAGCCGCCCTTTGTCCGCTGTGGAGGGCGCAACCTCGGCTAAAGTCTCCAAGACCATCGACTCCGGTGCCGGCTTCTTCATCGAGGAGGAGGAGGAGGAAGAGCAGAGGACCATGAAGGTTGTGCATCAGCCAGGTGTGTGTTTGCGCTACATGTTCTTATATCCCGGTGGGGACTTTAAGCTGAATGCACGCTAACCCGTGGGGACTTGTGTCACTGTGGGGACAAAAATTGAGGTCCCCATGGGTAGAGACTGCTGTTTGACTTGGTTAAGACTTGGTTTTAGGGTACAGGTTACATTTAGGTTTAGGGTAAGCATTATGTCAATGACTTTTCCCCCACGGGGATAGTGAAACGTGTGCGTGTGTGTTCGTACATGTGTGCGTGCGTGCGTGTGTGTGCGTCGTGACTGGAACGTGTGCATGCAGTCTTATTCACGTGTGTTGAGTGTCTGTGTATTTTGTTTCCAGCTCCAGTGATTGAGCCAGACTACCTGGTATGCGATGATTGTCAAAAACCCTTCATGGACTCGTACCTCAGCAACAGCTTTGACCTCTGTGTCTGTGACAAGTGCAGGTACACACACACACACACCTGCAGGTGTTTGTTGCCTAAACCTTTCTGAGCATGCAATCCACATAGGTAGATTCTCAAAATGTAGTAGTCATTAGTTTTGAATTTGTCAACTTTTACATTGTAATGCAGCTTTTTGTTTTTTGGTCTTAAATTCAGTTTTTCTCCAGATCATAACAATTATTTTTACAATCTCATGACTGAAAATCAGTCAAATGGATTGACAGTGGTAGCCTCTTTCTGCCTCAGAGACAATGAGGAGAAGCATAAGCTGATCTCCAGAACTGAGGCCAAGCAGCACTACCTGCTGAAGGACTGCGACCTGGACAAGAGAGAACCTCCGCTCAGGTTCATACTGAAGAAAAACCCTCATAACCCACGCTGGGGAGACATGAAGCTCTACCTCAAACTACAGGTACCAACTGGATATTACAACTGCTTTAAATAAGTACAGGTTATCTTATATCACACTATTAAAACCTAAAAAGCATAACTATTATATGTGTTTTGTAAATTAACATTTAACTGCAAGCATGGCAAAACTGCTGACTGATAAAAGGAAAATATTTTCCTCCAAAGAGTTTGAGTTTATGGTCACTTTCATTGTCTTTGCTGTATTTTCATCTATTATGTCCTTTGGTGTTACCAGTCAAAGGCTGCGAAGACAATGTGGAAGCAATCTGCAGTCTGATTGGCTAGATTCTGAAAATCACATATCAGAAACCACATCAACTAAGAATGAAAAATAAAACAAGCTTTTTTTTGCAATTTAGTTTTTAATTTGTCCCTCTAAGGTCAGTAGATTCGTGGGAAGTGCAAAGTATTTAAAAAGATGTTTTTCAAGACATTAGTCAATAATCAGGAATTTAATTGACAACAGTTTTGATAGATTAATCTTTTAGTAAAAATACCAAACATTTGTTGGTTCCAGCTTCTCTATTGTGAGGATTTGCTGCTTTTCTCTGTCTTATCACTGTAAATTGAATAACTTTTGGTTTAGAACTGTTACTCTGACAAAACAAGATGTAATCTTGGGCTATAGACTAAATAATCAATTTATCCCCCCCCCAAAAAAGTTGATAGGTTATTTAATCATGAAATGAATCATTAGTTGCAGCCCTGAACCAAAGCCACACACATTTTGGTCAAAGGCCAAATAACCCCTCATTGATCTGCAAGTATGTTTTAATGAGTCTATCTGAACTGTGTGTGTACGCAGGTGGAGAAGAGATGTATGGAGGTGTGGGGTTCAGAGGAAGCTCTGGAGGAGGCCAGAGACACGAGGGAGGAGAACAGAGAGGTGCAGAAACAAAAACGCTTCAACAAGAAGGTCAAAGGTTGGTTTCCTGTTTGAGCCAAAGTACTGTCAGATACATCAGGCATTGTGTAAACATAGACATGTGGATGTAGAAAGAGCATCAACTCTGAATGTGTCGATGTTTCATGTATCTGCCGTTGTGTGTCAGAGCTGCGCAGGGCAGTGAGGAGCAGCATGTGGACCAAAGACATCAGCGTTCACCAACATCAGTACGGACCAGAGGAGGTGGTGGATCCAGAGGAGGACCTCTACAAGAAAACCTGCACCACCTGCGGACATGAACTCACCTATGAGAAGATGTAGACACACACGCTGAACACTGAATGTTACAGGTTCAGTCTACAAGGAGAAAATGTTTGGTGCTTCTGCGGGAAACCGCACCTCTCACAAACCCCCTCTCCCTCCAGTCGTATTCTGTTTGTTTTTCTAGCTCATTAATAAAACACTCCATCCTGATCGCATGCAAGGGGCCAAAATCACTCTGCTGTGTGTCATAGAGGCTTTTCGAGGTCAGTAATTTCTATTTTAAACAGCTATTATGGACCTCAGTTTAACTCACTATTACTGTATTTTTCGCAACTCTGCAGATTGCCTTTCCAGCCCACACCCTATTGCTACACTTCCTGTTTCCTTTGTAGCATATAGACATTCCCTCTCGCAGTGGGCAAATCAAGGAAGGCACGGTATTGAAATTTGAAAATACTGTCTTGTGTAAAAAAGGTGAATTGTGAGGCCCACTTTCTGACTGGCTGAATCCAAATGTCCACCCGCTGTACGGAGTTCACTTCTCATCACTACTGTGGCCGTATTCAACTCAACAGCATTATGGTGACCTCTATCAATTTTCTCTCACCGTTCACTGTATAGTTGGTGGAAATTGATGTTATAATCAATCATCTATCATTGGACAAAGATGTACCGATACAGTACATCGACCTCAGTGTGGTCTGAAGCTGCTGGGAAATGGTTCAGACATGTGATATCTAATGATTTAAGACTGTTTCTGTGAACTTATGTTTGATACTACAGTATTTGGCGTCAGCTGTAAAGAGACGAGCCGTCATTGTCCAGATATTCACTTGGTGATAATAAAGAACTGGTGCTGTGGGTTTGCTCAGGAGATATTCTGATCATTTTATTAAAAGACTGACATTGAAAATGTGTAAAACATGTTTACATCTTTGTAAAATGAATTTATATGTCAAGTAAAAAGTTCTGATTTCGCTTTGTGTCACTTCCATTCGTCTTGGTTAGAAAATGTTCTGGCTGACGTTCAGTACGCTTTGCAGTGGCTTGTAAACAGGAGGATGGGTACTTGTGGTGAAGTCATAAAATCATCCTGCCCAAGTTTTTTTAAATTTTATTTGTAAAAGCTGCAGATTTCTTGATAAATCACTTCAGATATTTTAACGTGAAGCCATGTCTCTGCCTGTAATCTTATTTGTGAAGTGGACCTGTTGTGTATTAAAGGGATTTAGGAGTTGGTCCCAGAGATACCTGAATATCTCTTTTACTGTTAAGGAAACCCAAGCTACTTTGTCAAAAATATATCTTGGGTTGTGTTCATTTGTGTAACACAATTTTCTCCAGAAAAAAAAGCTTCTGTCAAACAAAGGTTCACAACTTGTCCCCCCCACCATTTTAAAGAATAAGAGACATAATGCATGTGACTTAAAACCTTTTCAGTAGTGTGCCCTGTATTTTTTTTTATTACTTGCAATAGTTCATCTTTTGTACTGTTAAAACAATGAAGTAATTGGCAAAACAATCTCTTTTTTTCAGAGCAGCTACTAAATTGACCTCATGGGCAGATTGTTTTGTCTACTGTTGTCTCTTTTAAACCAACATGGACGACAAGTTCTGGCCAACTCCATCTGCTGAGGAAGATCATGTGATACAATCTACAGCTCCAGAACAGCTACTAAAAGAAACATCTGGTGAGACTGTTTTCCCAACTTCTTCTTCCAAGGTCAAGAATGAATGTTCAATCTCAAAAAAAGTCACTGTTTTAATAAATTCAAGACAGCGAAGCGTAATGAAAATGTCAACTGGTGGAGGCTGCTGATCTGGTGTCAGTAATTATACTGATTATATATTAAAATGATAGTGTTAAAACTGTACACTCTACAAAAGGTCCACTGCCTGGCAGTTGAGACTGCTGTAAACACCAGCAGTCTCAAGCTTGTAGACAACCTCACAGTCTAAGTCATTCTCTCCTGAAATGTCCACAGAGACAATATTGAACATCTCATATGGAGGAATGAGCACCTCATCCTCGTCTGAGTCGAACTCTGAGTAGGACTTGAGGTAGGCACCGAAACATGTGCGTATCTCAAAGCAGGACCTTCGTCCAAACTGACGCAGGTCCTTGTTGAGGGAGCTGGAGGCGAATGAGCCGAAGCGGATGGTTTGTCCAGATTCCCCGCTGAAGAGCAGTTTGCTTCTCCGGTAGGTGGTGTAGCAGCTTCTTTGGTTGACTTTTAGGAGCCGGATGGCGTCCGACAGCAGGAAGTGGAGGGCATGGAATTCAAACGAGGTCTTGTAGGAAGCCTTCCCCTTGCGGACTGCTCGGTTTAATTCGTCATATGCCCCTGCTGTGTAGGCACATAGAGCCCTGAAGTGATTCCAAGACAGCGGGTCATAGATGTCCTTAGTCTTCATGGCTTTCAGGGCGCAAAGTTTGGTGTATGTGGAGTGCAGACCTTCCCTGGTGCTCCTTGGGAGGTAGTGACGTTTCACTTTGATCAGCATCTTCTGGGAGCAACTGTAATACATGTCGTCAACAGAGTCCAGAGACAAACTCATAGGGATTTTGTTGAGCCTGGACAGACCCAACGGGGCCTGCACCGAGGCACCAGATGCCTTCAGTGACGAGTTGCTTTTCTGTACAGCAGCCTGGATGGAGATATTTTGAACAATTACAGGTGCTAAAAATGGGTCCGCTGTAGCCTCTTGTGGAGACGATGTCTCCACAGCCACCTTGTGGACATTAAAACTTTTCAAAAGGGCCTTCGTGGTATCCTGTCCGGGCAACTGTAAATATAAATAGGAGTTTGAGATAGAGGAGACATCACCAAATGCATTTTAAACAATAACAAAGTAAATGTTAACATAAAAATGCTGTTGTCTTATCTAGCTAAATCAGGCTGCAACATAAACAGTCTTGTCCTCTTCAACTGAGACCAGGGCTGTAGCTGCTATTAAGGACACTGATGTCATGTCCTCTAATCTGTCTGTGAATTTGGGGTTTACATTCTACGATGAAATGCTAATATTTAGTGGATTATTTTAGGCAGTTCCAGTGATTTTTTTTCCCTTATTTTTCCTGGCAGTATGTAGAAAGCCTTAAAGGGAATTTAGTATTGCACTTCCAAGAGACATTTTTTTAATGGAAGAAGGGGAGAGGCCTAGATCTCTTGACTTTTCTTAGTATGGCTCAAGCTTCAAAAATGCTGGATCCTACATTTCCTATAATGCAGCTTGATAATGTCTTTCATTAGACACTCCATGCCTCCAGTTTGTAACGCAGGCTTTCTGTAGCCCAAGCCTACTTTTTCAGTATTTGGAGAGCTCCCTCTACAGAAGACATTACACAACTACTTTCACAGGAGCGGTGCTCCTCATGACAGCTGGCCCATATGTGTAAATCTGTGTATTCTGTATAATGCCATTTTAAAACTAAATCTTCATCTAGTTACAAAATAAAATTTACAACAGTAAACAGTTAACTAGATCCATCAAATTATGAAAAATTCAAATAATCAGAACATTCACAGACTTTAATTTGCTACCTGGTCAAAATGCTGTGGGGCAGGGCTAGAATCTTGGCTATGAGCCAGATTGAGACCACATAATTGTTCCATATTTGCAAAGCTGCACTTGCCAAATATTAGCGCTTTAGTCTCATGCATTTGTTATAAAACATCACTGACTGTCTAGTGAAGATGTTAGTACATTACATGTAGGATTTTGAGGGTAATTAAGTTCAGGTATTTCAAAATTTGCTACTTTTGAAACCGTTGAATCAGCAAGGCATCAGCATGACTCATTTCAAATAACACTTTACTACTCAGGATACAGTTTACAAGGAGGTGAAATATATCAGTGGATATTGTTGCATATACTGTATGCATTTATCTTACCATGTTTGCATTCAGAGGTCTTATCCTTAGACAGAGGCAGCAGAGGACAATAGTCAGATTATCCTTCAACATGATTGAAGATGCCTAAAAAGAAAACAAAGTAATTTTTTCCCCAGCCTCCTACAATATGTAAATCACAGTATACTAGTCAATCTATTGGATTTTACCAAGTAACAGTGCAGCAGGTGCTTAACTGTCAGCCAGTGAGGTCTTTGGTCTGTTTGGTGTCAGATCTCTTATATCAGAACTGGTGTGGGTGTGTACAGAGCAGGGGTGGGTTCAGGGTGTATTAAAAAAAAAAACCCATCCTGTCAATCTAAATTTCCACTCATGTAGTTACCAAGGATTTTCCCATATTTGTTTTCAGGTAGCCAGCAAGACAATTCCCCCCTGTCAATTTCATCAACTCCAAAAGATGGAAGTTGCAAGATTTAAAGGGTTTTTAAAAAAAAAAAATTTCAGAAATATGGACTATTCTACTGCAGAAAGTCCATATGAAACCTGCTGACAGTGTGGTCTCAGTGTGTAATGAGGACACTATTTCTCTGTCACTGTATTTTGAAGTTTTCACTTTGAGCACCACAAACTAAATATTGAAGCAGCAGCTTTACTGTATCTGCATCTTAGATGCTACTAGAACATGTAATTTGCCTTGAGAGATCAATTTAAAACAAAAATCAAAGACTCAAATTATATTCATAGTCATATATAAAGTAGTTTTCCAACCTGAAGTGGGTGGTCTGTTACTGTCAAGGCAGCTGGCAAAAGCCTTTGTAGTCTACATTAAAATGTAGACTACAAAGGCTTTCGCTTGAATATATAAACATTTTGTGAGAAGCAAAATTTGCTGAGTGCATGAGTAAGCCAAAATTGTCACTATTTACTGGTGGAAAAGTGCTGTTTGCATTCAAGTGAAAACTGAAACCCAATTTTAGATTTCAATGAAAAATTGCCACTCTGGTGAAATGTGTCTAAGAGAAATTCCCTTTATTTGCTCAACTGTCCTGTCATTCCCCCCCATAACTCAGGAAATTTAGATTAGCAAATTCAAAGTTTATGTATTTCAAAGTCAATTATTAGAACAGTGAGAACCAGTTGACAGATAAAATTGGGTTTTGAAATTCCTGTTGCTAAGCCATAGTCAATTGCTAGACTTTTGTACTGACCAAAATTTTAAATTTTTACTCAATAGTACGTCAAGCTTTGTTGCAGTTACCAGGTTCTCATTAGTATGAATATGAATGAGTTAAATACTACCCATTTACAAGTTAGTAACAGTGAAAGTATTTCAACATTTATTTAACATGAATTAAACATACATACAATAGTAAACGATCAGTTACGATTGAGTTTAAAATTCAAAGGTTCTCTGAACATCAGAGCTCTTAAACACAAATGCATCCTCTGTACTGTCGACCTTGACTCCCTCGATCTCACCCTAGAAGGTGAAGGAAAAAAAGAAAGTTAAATTTCAGAACTGCAGTTTCAAAGACATGACTTCAGAGCCCTTCTACCAAGAGCGCTACAAGGGCTCCCTCGCCTTCAAGTTACAAGTTTAATGAATTACAAAAATTAAACTAGGTGTTACAAAGTCACATGATGAACAACCCTTGAATATAGAAAAAAATTATCGTCAATACGCTTTAAAATGTTAACTGTAGGTCATTTGCCATGTATTTAGCTACTTACATCCCCAAAGTACTTCTCTATGAGGTTATGTGCAGCCTGGTACACCATATCGTTGTCATGGTTCTGCAGCATCTCAATGCGGTCCAGTCCTCCCAGCTCTTCAACCAACAGGCTGAGTTTCTCCGTCTCACCGAGCTTCTCTGCTGCCTGAAAAGGCAAAGAAACTGAGACTGCCTCTCATCTGCACATTTAAGTTCTGGGTCAAAATGTAGCAAGTTTTAGACTAGTTAGATGCAAGAAGTTATCTGTTTATTCCCTCACCATGAACATGTTGTTGATGGCATCCAGTATGACTAGAATTACTTTAGCATCTTTGACCTGCAGCAGGTTGATGATTGCCTCCAGGGCTCCACTCTGCACCAGATGGACCACCTGCTCTACAGTGCCCCCACTGGTGAAGTTGGTCACTGCCCACACTGCCTCCCTTTGAGTCTTGAAGTCTCCCTGAGAAAGAAAAAACAAAAAGTTTGTCATGATTGTTCAGCTGCTTCTCACTTAACTTGTGTTGGCTTTCCAGTGAAAACCATATCTTAGCAAAATTTGTGATTTTCAATAAAACTTAAAGATTGTGTTGAGAATTCTCCTTACCATTTAAAATACATTTGGAATTGTAAATTGCAATCTCAAAGCTGAAATTGGGCTAGTTATCTTTGCTAATGAAAAGAAATCCAGAGCTTTTAGGAAAGGTGCAGAAGTATCACTTTGTGAAAATATTTTTTTTAAATGATTTTGAGTTAAATTTTTTTCCTGCTTCTAACAAGGTTTGTGTGCCAGTAGTTACCGATGTTTGTATCATGTGGTATAATTGCCAGTTAGTAGAGAAAACGGACACTGATGTTAACACATATTGCTATCCTAGCTTAAGTCTGAACAAGGCATAAAATTACAGTTCTGCATATTTTAACACCTACTGACAGTCTTAAAACCTTAACTTGTCACCTGTTAGTTGGTCCAAATTAGAAAGAAAGCTTCAATCCCTGAGGAACTATGTTAGCATTAGTGACAGTTGCGTCCAGTTACCTAACGTTATAGTTCCCTCAAACAATGTAACGTTATAACAGATGTTTATCAGAGGGGATTTAGAAGTGGGCCAGGGTCCGACATAACCGATGGCCCAGTAGAAGTTTGTGGTGGACTGGTCTGCTTATGAAGACTGTCACTAACCGAGTTGATGTGGGATCCAATATATTACCAATGTGTAATTGAGTAGCTTAAAATGTAAATATTTGCCTAATGTCTTAGTGTAAGGATGATTGAGATGTAATTTTGTGGTAAGTGGTGCAATACAGGGCCCTTATAATGGAAAAGGGTTATCTAAAGCAAGCTAGCCATATCTGAACATAGATAACATTACATGAAACATCACTGCACAAAGTAACCTAAATCTATAGCTATGTTGCTAAATGAAATGCATTACTCGTGAAAGCATCATTTGACTGAGTCTCACTCCACCATGAAATATGCAGGTGGTGCAATGAACTGGCAGCCACTGGAATGGTGAGTGCATCATCTAGTGGCTGATGTTATTATAGCCCCTTTAGACAAAAAATAAAAATTTCCAGTATGTTCAACTTACAGATGTCTGTCAGGACAAAACGTCCTGAAGCCATGCTTTAGGAAATCTAACCATAAGACCAAATCTTGAGCATGTAGGGCAGAGTGAACAGTCTGGATGATGTTGTGACATGTCAAAATGTCAGAGAAGTTTATTCAGATAATATATTGGCTACACAATACTAGTAATTTGAAATGCTCAGCACTCATGATTTACTCACATTTCTGAGCTGTTCTACCAGAGGTGGTAGCAGGCCACAGGTGATGAGCTGTTGGATTTGCTTACAGGGTCCAGCAGCGATGTTGGACAATGCCCACGCTGCCTCTTTTTGCACGCTGGCCTTTGAGTGCCTCATCAGCTGAGGTAGGATGTTCAGAACTCCAGCATCAACTGCTGCCTGGGTCTGCAGGTCTGAGCCACTCACTATGTTCCCAATGGAGCGGAGAGCTGGGGTCTGGAGGTCAGGTGAGATGGTACTTTGATTAGCTCACTACTATAGATAGCTACAGGGCAGAGAGTTCGATTGTGACCTATGACTAATTTCAAAACAAGCTTTGATAAAGGCTTTCTGTACAAGTGGCCATGCTTTACTCACTTATAAAGTTTTGAGGTGTCACTTATGTAAACCACCATGTAGCTCTAAGGAAGTGACAATCTGCCACACGTTAAAGATGTTTGTTCTAGTGTGTTTGAGAACACTGAGGGTTGAATGAACTGAGAACACCCTACCATGACACTGAGCTCCTTGTGGCTCATGAGCTCAACCAGCCGGGGGACAATGCCAGTTCTCACCACCACATCAATACGGTCATTGTCGCCATCTGAGAGGTAGGAGATGGCCCAGCATGCATCAGACAAGATGTCCTTATCGCTGAGGTGGAGCAATTGGATCAGAGAGGGAAGCACCTGAAAAGATGACAGTTACAGTACATTTAGTCATCTTTCAGGTATTATGGCACCTTTCTGGATTGAGAATGAACAAATCAGGCTGTTTATTACAGAGCTATGATTTCACTTACCTGCAGGACTGCAGACAAGGGTGGAAAGGGGTTCTTATTGCGGCACAAGTTTGACAGTGTCCATGTTAAGTTACGCAGGTAGCCAACCTGCAGTGATAAAGCATTAAGACCAAACAGGACTTCACAGCAGCAACATTTAGACTTCTGGCCCACAGCTGAGGAAAAGTGAAACTGATTTTACAGGTCTTCAGTACTACTGCGTAGTGTTAAAAAGTTGTAGAAAGTTTTTGTGGCTCCAGAGGGAGCTGTGAAGTCTGATAAACAGTTTCGAGTGAAGACAAGTTTGAAAATGAAAAACCCTGGTGGTGTGGAGTTATGCAGTAGTGAGCTCATGCTGCGTTTGTCATTTTGGATAGAAGCAATGGGAAAGATTCTCATGTTAAGGGTTTGCAAGTGTTTAGAGTTGGTCATGTGATGATTAAAATACTGTGGATTGACAATATAACCATTTGATCTGGGTTTGACATTGAGCAGTATTTGGCAGATATGAGGCATCCATGTCTTGTTCTCTGGTACTCCCGTATTAGTAAATGCAAAGTCTGGAAGAGCTTTTAGAACAATCAGTTTCTCAGACATGACTTTCATGTTGACGTGAATGCCTTTTACAGGTCAGAAACTCAGGTATGACTATAGCAATATCAGACCTCTGTAGCCCTCAACTCTGAGAGGACATTAGGCACTTAACATGTTCTCCAAATAAACTGTTCAAGTGGTCAAGTTGCATTGTGTGTAATGCAGGCACCAGATTTAAAGGGGAAGGTGTGGAATAAGAAACTTCTTGTCCTGCAGCATTTTTTACACTTCCCCCACCCCCCTAAACTGTCCATGAGTTGACAATGTACATCAGTAGAGTACTCATAAGCTTGACCAACTAGCCTTGTTTGAGGCATCAAGAGTAAATGTAGTCTATGTAGATAAACCTGCGCATCTCAAAAATGATTTGTTTAATTTAAAGCAACTTGCCCTTGAGCCTTTTGATAAAGTTGCCACACATGAAAAAATTAGTTTTGGGGTGCATAGTTGGAGCTGGTCTTGTAAAGCTTGACTTACTGGTGTTTCTGGGGAAATGCGGGCCAGTAAGGCTGGGACAACATTGCACTCAATCAGGATGTCTCGATAAGCTGAACCGTCACCTGTCAAGTAGTTACATTTTGTGGCGTTATTTAACCTGCAAAAACAGACCACCCCAACATTTGAAAGACATGAGCCTCAGTTAATGGTCCTTAAGGTGAGCGATTACTTTAGTCCTTTTGGAAAACATTTACCATCTTATTGATCAAAAGTCCAATTCAGATATTCAGCAATATAGAGATGTTAATTCAACTTAGCATTTTACCTGCAATATTTCCAAGAGCCCAGACTGCCTGTTCACTGATGTGCAACAGTGGTGAAGCCAGCAAGGAGATGAAAGCTGGCACAGCCCCATGTTCCACCACCTGAGACAAAACACTTGTGTTGAACTTTCAAGCCACCAAGATGAAGTTTCAAGATGTTTGAGGCATAACACTTCATCTTATCAAGGGCCATGACAACCTTAGTCCGTTAAAAATTGCATCACATTTATCAGACTAGCCATGCTTAGGCTTCACAGAAGTTCAGTACTGTGCTCACACCTGTTGAGTATGCCAAGACGTTCCAGAAGCGATGTTTGTAAGAGCCCAAGCTGCTTCAAACTGCAGAGTTGGCTCATCATCCATAGACAGGAAGGACACAAAGCGGGACAGCAGACCTGCATCTATGATCTCCTTCAGAGGAGGGTTTCGCTCTTGAGAAAGCAGCTTCCTGAGGGACAGTGGAAAAACACTACAATGATTTACATTTTACTTGTGTTTCCCCTCTTAGTTTAAATGGCTGGAATATTGGAGGGATATTCAATTAACCCAATAAGCTCTTGTGTAAGCGTGTCAGAAAAGTGTTAGTTATTTTCCCCAGAAGCCCCAGATGACCCCCTTAATTTGCTGTTTCTCTTGAATCACTTGTCCAAACACTAGAAAATGGAAACAATTCTTGCCTTGTACATGCCTTATACTTTGTTAATCATCTAATTAATGAGTCATTTTTGCCAATAAGTGGAACCACGGCAATTGCACCTCCATCATGGAATAAATCACTGGTTAATACATTCACATGATTGACATGATGACTCACCTGGCTGCTTGACAGCCGCGGGTCTGAGACTTCTTGCAGTTGCTGTTCACGTCTTTAATTATATCCTCAATAGGTAAAAAGGTCACCTAAATGATAGACACGCCGTTAGAGGCTCCACTAATTGAATTAAATCGTTAGAGGTTTCTGCAGACTGACCAAGTCGTTGGAGATGTAATCAGGAGAGTGGACCTCCTCGTCCGGGAGAGACGACAGCGTTATATTCCTTCGCTTCAGGAAACTTTCATTTTTGTGAGCTTTGCGCAGCTCCACGCACTCAGAGATCCTTTTCTCTCGAAGTTTCTGCAAGAGGTCAAGATACGGTGTCGATACATTTATTAACACGCATGGCGTTGAAAATCAAACTTTAAACTTACTGCTGGATCTTTCCCCTTGTTCTTGAATTTGGAGATCCGCTCCTCAACAACATTCTTGGTGGGCATGGTGAACTTTTACGCACGGTAGACAAGTCCTCTCTGCTTGACTCACACCGATGAAATCTTAATGAACGATTCCGCAGGGTGGTTATAAGGGGCAGAGCCGCCTCAGGTGAATCAAATTTACTGTGATTAATTTACTTAAGTGCAGCTGTGCGCGTTTCAATACTGCCTTTATGCAATGAATTTAATATCATAACCTCTAGCAACTCGACACACTTTTTAATGTTTGTTTTCTTTACTTGTCGCACTGTAGGCCTATAATCTGTACTGTAACCTTTTTTCTATGTTCTTAATAACCCTTGTTCAGATGTTTATGTTCCTAATGTGTCTTGTTTCAACTGGTTGAACCTGAACAATGACGAATTGCTTGTATGTTAATAAAGTTTATATAAAAACTATGGCAAATGTGTCCATATCTGATCAGTTTGTGTCATTATACAGAGAATAAACATGAGGACTTCACTTTGTACTGACATGCATGCTTTGATATTGGAGTAGTAATAATATTAATAATAATAATAATATTTAAATAGTCTAAACACAATATACATAATAAAGTGGAATCAATAAATAAAAACAATAAGGCTTGAAATTCCACAGTGTGAATATTTTTGTGATAATATACTATACATGCTGTTACTTGCACTACCCGATTCATTGTCTTAGACAATAGATGGCAGCATAACATAACTTTCATGTAGCCTATGTGTGCACGTGTGTTGAGGTAAATGTAATGAAATCTGATGTGGTGCTAAGTCAAAGGGAATTTAAAGGGATCCTGTGAATTTATATTCACTATCTGTATCTTTATATCTGCCAAACTGTGGAGTAAATTACTTTCTATAAACGCAGGTTTGAGTTAAGGTGTTTTAGCTACATCACTACAAAAAAAGGGAACAGATGAAAATTAGTGAAAGGGTAGAAATAGGGTGAGAGAGAAAGTGAAGCAGAGAAAAAGTATGACAGTGATGGAGTCATGGCTTCCTCTGTAACCACCAGGAAGGGCTGAACAATGGCAGCTGAAGTGGAGGTTTCCCCCTCACCAAGTTATAATCACTTCCTCTTGATAACATAAGCACACACAGACACACACATAGGGTCATGTGACTGTGAGTGCTCAGACTCATGTATAAACACACTCTTTCTGCAACCTCACCACCACCCTGAGTGTAGGTCACAACCCTCGTCATGGTTGTTTCCTCTAATGAAGCACCTTAAACCTTTTTTCTCACACCTTGCTGTCTCTCTCTCACACACACACATAGACACACACACGTACATCCACACTGATGTGGATAATTATGAAAACAGATGTTTCCTCTGTGTTTTGGCCTTCCAACTGTTTTGAGTCCCATTTTCCACCTTCAAAGTGAGCCTTCCAGAGGAAATAAACCTTGAGATCTCACTTGTAGTGTAAATCAGGTAAACAGAGCTTTTTATAAACACTGATGTATTGTCAACCTTCACAGACATGGCTGTGTACCTCTGTACCACAGCAACATTACCAAAAATGCTTATATTAATATTGAATCATATTATTACATGTAAAAAGGTCTATTGTAAGAAACCCACAAAGAATTATTACTAAATTGTGCTACTTTAGCCTCTTTCTTGCTGTTCGTATTAATCCCCACATGCAGGCAATTACATTTTTAATTACCTGCCGAACATGTAGACAGACAGCAGAGAGAAAGTCTTGTCTCTGTGATCAGTAATTTTGAGGTTTTCATAGAAAACCACAAATACCTGAGAACATGTTGGATTAGTTCAAAAATAGACTGGTAGAGGGGAAAGGGGGATAGACATAACCTTGATTTATCCAGTGAAGACTTTTGTTGAATTATACCTGCTCTTTATTTTTTCTACGTTTCCACCCTTGGCCAGTTTAGTGCCTTGCTCAAGGAAAATGTATTTGTATTGGTTTAGTGGAGAGTGTTTGTGCGTAAGTCAGATTTTTTCAGCTAGTCCAGGATCATTTAAAAGTGAGGCGCATCAGTCACCTCCACCTCACAGGGCGAAAATTAAATCATTAAAAAAAATGACAAGAAAAGGATATTTTCCCTTGTCTCGACGCAGTTTCTCTACCACTGCTCTTTTTTCTTATCCCTGCTTCACTATTAGTGATTTCCCACTGTCAGGCGTGGGAAAGCAGAGAGGATAAACAGAGATGGATGATTTCATTTATTTTCATGCTCTCTGGCTACTTTTATATTATCATTACCACGGAGGTCAAAATGTCACTCAGAGGACGACTGTGCTACTGTGAGCCTTTACTAGACATGTTAATATATTGCATTGCTGCTTCATTAGATGGTGAGAGACAGAAAAAATGACATAATTTGGGTGTATGGTTTTCTGCAGTATGTGTGTGTGTGATAGAGAGAGAGTGCTGCTCTCGTTGCGCGTGAGATCATCCTGCTGGCCTTTTGACCTGGAAGTGCTTATGGTTCCTCAGAGACGCCCTGAAGGGTGTGGAGTGTTTCTGTCCTGCCCTGTTGTCTTTGACTCCTTGTTAGTCTGAACAATGTGAGGTGAATGGAGGAAATTCCACTGTGCAGGTTCAAGGTTTCACACACACACACACACACACACATGCAAACCCACAACGATGTACTCAGAAACATTCACTATTACATGATATTAAAAAAAATGCAAATAAAATGAAAATAACTGATCTAAATGACATGTTTATTGTTATCTTCTCTTATATGTGAGTTGAACATAAAACATGAGAGTTGGAGAAACATGAACTGTAACAGGGTCAATAATTCATTAATAATGGATGATAAATATTGCATAATTTTTCAGCAGTAAGTGCCACAAAAATGACAAGAATATTTGATATCAGTCAGTGTGCAAAACACACGCACATCTTTCTTGTTCTTGACGCGCAACACTGTGGAATGGTCCCTTTAATATTTTTTTTACTTTACTACAATTAGTAAAAGTGCATTTTGAGCCCAAATTGGCTCTTCATCAGCTACAGAGGTACGTCTGATTTTGTGTTCTGGATAATTATTGCCAAATGTGCAAAAGCTACAGCAAGAAACCACAGGCTCAATCAAAGCTCACAAACATAACCAGGCAGATGCTTGGTAATACTTTCTAATAAGTTTATAAGTTGTAGCTAATGGCTTTAATTCAATTCAATTTTATTTATATAGTGCCAATTCATAACAGAAGTTATTTCATTGCACATGTCCTATAGAGCAGGTCTAGACCGTACTATGATATTATTTACAGAGACCCAACAAATCCCACCATGAGCAAGCATTTGGCGACTGTGGCAAGGAAAAGCTTCCTTTTAACAGGCAGAAACCTCGAGCAGAACTATGGGTGGGCGGCCATCTGCCGCTGCTGTGTTGGGTTGAGAGAGAGAGAGAGAGAGAGAGAGAGAGAGAGAGAGAGAATAATAATAATAATAATAATAAAACTAATAATAATTGTAGCAGCGGGTGTTGAGCAGGAACACAGGGCAGTAGGTGGCCTGCAATCATAGATCCAGACTCTGCAGCTCTGGAGGCAGAAATACCTGCTGAAAGCGACAGAAGGAGAGAGACGAGAAAGCACAAAACTAAAGGGAGAGAGAAGATGTCGAGTTAGTAGCATGCATTAATGGGATTTATTAATGGTTCATAAATAATTTATTTTGCTTTGTCGTTTTAGTTGCAGGGCATTCATTTATTTATTATACTTACAAACATTTATAACTGCAGACTTGATTGAGAAACTCATTAGCATTTTGTGATTGACGTGATTATTAATCACTCCAACAAGAGAGATTTTTCACAACCTGGCAACCCAAAAGTCGCTCTTATTAGTGACTTAAAACTAATCAATAAAGTATTATAAGTATTTATAAACCATTAGTCATTAGTTACAACTAAAAACCCCCCTATTACAAAGTGGTGCCAGATTCTCAACAAAGTTGTACCTAAAAAAAGCACAAAAAATTGCACACAATTTAGTCAACACCTTTCTGACATTGTTTCAGCTGTAAATTGTGAATTGACAGTTGGTAATGGTATTAATCCTTCCATACTCTCCCTCCATTCCTCATCACTGTGCTGGCTCTTCTTTCCTTCAGCCTTTCTTTCTTTTCTTCCGTCTGTTCATTTGTCTCTTTTGACTTCTCTCCCTCCCATCCTCCCCAGTTCGCAGATCAACTTGAGGTGTCTATGGGAAATCATTAGTATAGATTGTTCTGCAGTGCTGCGTCATTACACACACACACACACACACACACACACACACACACACACACACACACACACACACACACACACACACACACACAGTAACTTGTGCATAATATGCCCTGTCTGCATCAAATAGTGGAGGGATGTTTCAACACTCTTAGCTGTTGTGTGTGTGTATATATATATGTTTGTATATATCAAACTTTCCATGTTCCATCTTTGCAATAGTAACCCAGGTATTTATTTCACTTCTGTCTACCAATACACCAAATGTTGTAGTGGTCAATGAAGAGTCCAAGTCAGTGTTTGTTTTAGAGGTGGCCTGCACCTTTGACTTTAGCTTAGAGGAAGCCTTTATGTCCAAGGTCATCAAATACCAACTAGTCCTAAATACCATCTCAGAGGTTATAGGTGCAGGTTTCATATTTGGCAGCCTAGGACATATTCACAGGTTGGTTGTAAGAGGGCTTCAACAACTTGGGATGTCCAAAAAGGGGGCTAAACAGCTTGCAAAATGCTGTGCTGTCTCCGTTATCAGTAGATGCTGCTACTTATACCCCTGACAACTGCTCTATGTTTTGTATTATGAAGAACTATGCCACTGGTCCATGATTTTGTGAATGTACTATACTGCACCTCCGATATTTGTGTCCTTGTACTGTTCTCCTCTATGTGGACATAAATAAATTGTTAAAATGTGTGTGTGTGTGTGTGTGTGTGTGTGTGTGTGTGTGTGTGTGTGTGTGTGTGTGTTGCTATGATGATGGTTGAACTCGGACACAGTCAAATACACACGCAAAAGGGATTGCAAAAAATGATGACACACTCATGCAGTGTGATAAAGACAAAGGTGTGCTTTGTCTGTCGTAAGTCAGCGGTTCTCAGATATCAAAGCCAAAGAGAGAAAAAGAACCACAACAGGATGTGGGTTAGAGTGACAGAAAGAGAGAGAGGGAGAGATTTGAGTGTGTGTGTGTTTGTGCACATGAAATGTATCAAAGATGGAGGGAATTTCCATTGAGAAAAGAAACAATTTGATACTGATATCAGACATATTTCAAATTCTCAGACACACGTACGTGAATGCTCGTGTTTATAATGCTGCTCATCAGTCCTACATGTTGTCATGCCTCAGGTATGGCTACTGTCATTGCATTTCTTCATTTCAAACATCTCTCACTCTTTCTCTTTGCCCTTCTCATTCTCCTTCTCATTCTTTGTCAGATTGGCGTTTAGCGCCACTCTATTAATATTTCATGTTGCCAGTCCAATACCTGCCTATCAATAACCGAGACAAGACACACCTCAGGTCCAATCCATCATGCTCACAACTGACCAGGCTGCAAAACTGTGTGTGCGCGAGTGAGTGTGTGTGTGTGTGTGTTGATAGATCATTTGTTTCTGCTGACAAAGCCCTGGTCGTTGGTTTGTATAAACAGGCTGAGGACTCCACAGCTGAGAGATCGAAATAAGCCATTTATCATTTCCCATAGACACAAGCATTCACAAGTCACATGTGCACATACACACATGCATTCACACACACACACACACACACACACACACATACACACACAGAGGTTTACTGGCACACAAAAAATAAAAAGTTTACGGGAAGTGGAAGCAGGAAACTAAGTTGAATAAAATTAATTATGATTAATCTTACAAACAGTAAATAAAATGTATTTTCTTTTCTAACTTGTAGTCATCAAACTCCTTAATTTTTAAGTTTTAAAACAATGCCAACTCTTCCAAGCACAACACATCTTTACACAGTGTCCAGTTTCTTCAGCAGTATGTCAAATTAACATCAGGTTTATGCTACTTGTTTGTTATTTGCTGTAAACACAAAGGACAAACTGTCACTTACAAGCAGGATGTGTGTGTGTTTTTTGGATGTGTCATGCACCATGACACAACCAAATTGTAGCAACAAGAGTTCATTAGTTATGGCATAAACAAATAAATAAAGATGGGGAGCTGTAACTGCGATGTTGCTGGTCAGATCATTGGTACATAGAGTAGTATTTGTGGAGTTTTATATGTATTTGTACCATGGAAACTACATTTCCTGTGTGTACTTGCATGAAAAAAGTGCAGGTGTGCTCTGTTGGATGTCATTGTAAGATTTAAGAAAACCTTTTGTCAAACGTTTGCCCGGATTAAGGTCAAGTGACTGAAAATTTGACTTTATTATTGAATATCCACATTGTGCTTAAGTATGCAGAATCTTTTCCATATTTAATGTTTTGCGCCTCAACTATGTCATAATATGTAAATTATAACAGCAATGCTTCTCCTAAAAATGTTAATATTGGTTGTGTTGAAGAATCACATGGTTTCAGGATATTTTTGCATGAGGACATTCCACATCCTTTTATAAAATAATTTCAACTCACACTGGATAAAACTGTGCAGTGTTCAGGCCAAAACAAGAATGTTTTATCCTGAAAAGAAAGCTACTGCTGTACTAACACATCCCCGATTTGTGGTGGCTAACTCCTGTGATGGTTACTACTGTTTGTGAATGCAGTAAAAAGCAATGAAAAGGTTTCACTGTATTGTCCTTAAACCAGCCCAGTCAAACTATCATCAGCATGCAAATGTGAGGCTTGTTTTAATCCACCTGTGTGCCTTCAAAGCAACTGCGCTATTTCAGCACGTTAGTGACACGCAGTAAAAGTGAGAGCAATAGACTAGTTTGTGGAGAAAGCACACCAATGCACAATCAAAGTTACTGGGAATGTTTTAAAAACATCCATCCATTTTTTTGTACCCACTTATCTCATGCAAGGTTGCAGGAGTTTTCAAACACTTATCCCACATGTTTGCCTGTATTTTGGACTATAACTACATACTCACGTGTAAATGCACAAATAAAGAAGTGAAACAAGGTCACACAATATAAAACTAAGTTCTCCATTTGCTCTGCACCTAAACCATGCGGCTGATTTTTTTCCAGTAACATGTAGCCTAGAAGAGACTGAGTGGCATTATCTGTGGATCAGCCAACTCCCCGTAACAAGAAAGGGAATCAAAGCAGTGGAGGAGAGACGGGGAGGGGCGACGGGGGCGCAGAGATGCATGGTAGAGAACTTCAAAGGTGAACACAGAGTTCACACAGATATGAGGCTCAGACAACAGGGCAGAGCCCACATAGACTCCACAAAAAAGACAGAGGGCAGAACTGAGAACATACACATAACATACACTTGGTGGGGGGTAAAGCTGCCAATACTGTCAACAGTAACATCCTTCATTTTTGTTGTGTGTCTGTGAGTGAAGAAGCCAGCTGGCAGGCAGAAAGGGGGGGAGGAGTTGGGGCTTTAGGGTCCAGTGGGGACTTTGGAGGGTGGGTGCTGTTGTGGGGGTGTGAGCCAGGTATCAGGTGTATCTAGGCTGAGAGGCCCCTCGCATGGGCATCCCCTATTCACCTGCTGCCCGGGCCTGGACAAAGGCTGGGGCTCTGGGGCTCCGCTGAGCCACAGACATACCAGGTAACTCTAGAAGGTCTTAATGGCTCCAAGGTGAAGGGAAGATGGTTAGAAGAAGATTATAACATGGGAAAATGTTGGGTTAAAAACCTATCTTTTTGATGATTTGAGGGTCCACCATGAACAAAGTCACCTTTTTCCCATACAGCCATTTTGAATAACTGAACAATGCAATGCTTCACAGAGTGTTTATTTTTGTATATTTATTTGGTCCAGAAATGTCTGTATTTATTTACTCATCATACAAACATGCAAGGTGAAAATCAGACTGAATAAATCAATAATGCTAATCACAATACCAGTACTGTGTTACTCATACACTGAACATTTGCAGCACAAACGTTTTGCAGTTTCATTGTTACCTTGATTCTGTCTCATCTGCAGCATGATCAGAAGATGTTTGGCATTTCTTACGAATTGTCTATCAGAAGCATGTTCTGAGCTGTCATTGCCATGTAAGTGCCCTGTTTACATGGTACAGCAGGAAAATAGAACAAGCTTTTTATAAAAAAAAGGAATGTAAAAAACTGGTGAAAACCAGTTTAAATGAAAAGTTTGACATTTTGGGAAATTTGCTTATTCACTTTCTTGCCAAGAGTGAGAATCGAAGATCAATACTACCCTCATGTCTGTGCATTAAGTATGGAGCTGGAGTCAGGAGCAGCAGCAAAAACATAACCAAAAACATCCAGCACCATGTAACTCCCTGTAAAACCAGGGACTTGTTTTTTCGCTTTGGTTTTAGTACAGACTAAACAAACAAAACATAAGTGTTAATTAGTGACCTTTAGAAGTGCTAGTAGGCAGATTTTGTTACCTTGGGACACAACCAGGCTTTCCCTTTGTTTCCAGTCTTTATGCTAAGCTAAGCTAATCGTCTCTTGGCTGTAGTTTCATATTTAGCGTACAGACATGAGAGTGGTATCGATCTTCTCATCTAACTCTCAGCAAGCGAGCAATTAAGTCTCTTTCTCAAAATGTCAAATCTATTCCTTCTTTACTCTCTAATTTAAAATAAAACCAGTGTATTTCTCTGTAAAAATTAGTATAAACTGAAAATAATGAACCTTGACTGAATGTTACAGAAAATATGTGTGAAAGTGTGAACATTTTCTAGTTTGACAATATATGTAGACATGAGGTAAATCTGTATGTTGCTAGTTAATGTGAGCATCTCTATTAATTAATTTAATGTTTTAAAACTGATGATGTAATTGTTTTCCTCTCTCACAAAGCATTCGGTTTCATTAACATCAGCTAGCTGCGGGCAGCTTATTGATGTCATGGCACAGGTTTTCTTAATACTCAAGCCCTGGCAACTCATCTCTTGCTGTTGTGTGTGGTTGTTTCGTCAATATGTACAAAAATTCCAACTGCATCTTAATGAATAAATATGGAATAAGAAAAACTGGTTCATGGTGTTGAACAGACAAGGCCAGCCTGATTTAGCTTTTACTGATTCAACTGTTTTAGTGGCCTTAGTTCAAATTCTTCAGATGCTCATCAATCTTGAAATGTTTGGAAATAGACAAAAATCCTTAGTGAAGAGTGAACATAGAAGCTCACATACTACATCTGTGTGTGTGTGTGTGTGTGTGTGTGTGTGTGTGTGTGTGTGTGTGTGTGTGTGTGTGTGTGTGTGTGTGTGTGTGTGTGTGTGTGAGTATGAAACTGATCCCTGTTTTAGCAGCAGGGTGTCCCCAATGCAACAAGAGCAGTGGATCACATACCCCACCTTTAAGTCTAAAACACATTGGTGGTGTACGACACATGTATATGTTTACATGTACATTTTAATAAGCTACACTTAACTTGACAGTTCATGCACTATTTCTTTATACCGTATTATTATCATCAACCGGTAAACCCACTTTGTACTTCACACTTATTTTGATTTTATACTTATACCCACTTGGTACTTAATTTATTTTCTGACCTGTATTATAGTGTATTATATTTTTTGCTTAGTACTTCTATTCCTGTGTGCACTGACGTGATAGTGAGCTGCTGTAGCAAAAGAGTTTCCCCTCAGGGATCAATAAAGTATTTCTGATTCTGATTCTGATTCTGAAGCAGCTTTGGGAGACAATAAGCACCTTGTTTTCTGTGTAAGACGTGCATCAAATGACACTTTGAGAAAATAATTTTTAATAATAATTTTGGAACATTCATTTGTCAGTTCATTTACTACAGAATTAGGTGACATCATTTTAGTTCCCAATGGCAGATTTCAGTATTCACTAATAGGCTAAATGACTTGTTGAGATGGGGGAGTTTTTACAGTGGTACTTTTGTAGAATAGTTGCAAAGTTGCTTGCCTAAAACTTTGATGTTACTTTGACATTAGATTCTTGACCATATCTATTCATTTCTCTATCTGAGCAGGACTAAATGGTTAAAAAAAGTTCAATTACTATTAGTTTTTAAATGTTATAAATGGTTGTAATAACATTATAAGAGATGAGATGATGGTATAGAGAGCTACTGTAGTGAACAATTTGTGTGTGTGAGAGACAGAGAGAGAGAGATGCAAGTACAGTGGGTAGGATGGAAAAAGTAGAGACATCAAAGAACAGTGGAAGAGAGAAACAGCTGGTCAGTGTGTGTGTGTGTGTGTGTGTGTGTGTGTGTGTGTGTGTGTGTGTGTGTGTGTGTGTGTGTGTGTGTACTGTATGTGTGTGTACATGAACACACCTTCAAAGGGGAACCTAGATGTGCCAGCCCACCTGACTTCAAGCTTCGGTATAGGGACACATACACAGTCCTGCAAACTCACACACACATACTCTGAAATAAACACACACAGTACACACAGCGACTGAACTTTACTCTCACATACACATGTACCTTATGTGCAAACCCCACCTGTCACTGATTCTGGGCATGTGCCTGCATGTGTGCATGAGTCTGTGTGTGTGTGTCTGTGTGTTTCTTGTCAGCGATTAAAGCACACAAAAGTTACACACAGATAAATCACTAGTTCTGTGGATGTTCTGGGGGCTGTACGTGTCCTGACATGTCCAGACTCAATGCACCACAGATGGGCAGGATCGGCCTTCAGCCTCTCTGAAGGAGAGAACCAGAAAGAGGAGCCGATGAGGCCAATGTCAAATTTTTGCTGTGCATAGTTTCTGCATTGTAGCCGGAGCATTCTGCACTATCTCTCATGTTGAAGAGGAATTTCATGGGAAACATTTTAACATTTAAGTCCAAGTTTTAGTCTTTAAATCCAGAGCTGCATGTCTAAGTCACATCTCAAGTCTCTCAGTTAAAATGTGATGTCCAGTCTTAAGTAATTTAGGCATGTCAGAATGTAAGGCAAGTCTTTCAGGTCTCTGAATGCTGATCATTGAAAATCACACGGCATTTGAACATTTTCTTTAAAACCTGTGTTACAATCAGTGTTTGTTACATAGCTGAGACCAAATCCCTTCAATGCACAAACTTATCATAATAATGAAATATCAAATTTCGAAATCAAAATATCAAGTTTTGTGCCTATGCAAGGCTTAATAATTACAGGATTTCAAACTCCAAAACACGAGTCTTCCAGTTTCAAGTCGTTAGGGAGTCAAGAAAGTAACTCACAATTTTATGATAGCTGTACTTTACTAGCAGTATTTTCATTTTATACTACTTCATAGTTAAACTTCACTACATTTCACAGGTTAATATTGTACTTTCTACTCCACTACATTTATTTAACAGCTGTAGTTACTTCAGATTAAGATTGTGCCTACAAAATATGTAAATATATGTAAACAAATTATATTTAATAGATTTAATTAACAGTATATAAAATTGTTTGCTCCACCTCAACCAACTAAATGCTACTTAGACATTAATGTGAGTTAGTGATAAAAATACAAAAATATTGTATCCAATAGTATAACACTCACAGAGGCCATTTTTCTGAATTATGAGTACATTTACTTTGATACTTTAAGTACATTTTGCTAATAATACTTACGTACTGTACTTTAAAGGTCCAGTATGTAACATTTAGGAGGAGCTATTGGCAGAAGTGGAATATAATATAAGTATGCTTTCATTAGTGTATAATTGCCTGAAAATAAGAATCGTTGTGTTTTCGTTACCTTTAGAATAAGCTGTTTTTATCTACAGAGGGAGCGGGTCCCCTTCCACGGAGGCCGCCATGTTGCACCGCCATGTTTCTACAGTAGCCCAGAACGGACAAACCAAACACTGGCTCTAGATAGGGCTGGAAGGGCAGGGTGAGGCGAGCGGTATTCAAATGGTTGCAAAGTGCAATTTCACCGCTAGATGCCACTAAATCCTACACAATGTATTCTCATATTGCAGTATTTCTACTGACTACTTAAGTAAATGAGCTGACTACTTTCTCCACCACTGTGAGTTTCACACTTTAATTTAATTTACTCACTTATTTACGCTTACCTAATATTTATGACTAAATGTATTGTCAGGGGTCTTTAACCTTTTTTACATCACAGAAACTCAAATTTGCAGAACTGGGAACCCTTCTATCCCTTTAATGGCATAAAGAACAGTAATGATCTTATCACCCATTGTATATATCCTGAATATGAGCGTAGCATAACTGCAGTATAATTATATGTCATGAACTAATTATTGATTTTGGTATCTAGTAGTGCACCAAATTTCTTCTCAATGACATACTGTTCGCCTTTTAGCAGTTGTTTTATTTTCAGTCATGCCTCGTCCAGTCCTGATCACCTCTACAGTACTAGGTGCAGCAAGAGGATAACACACAGGTCTGATGAGAATATTCAATGATAAAGCAGCTGCTGACCTGTCAGAGGCTGTGAAGCAGTGATGACCAATTGATGCCAATTAAAGGAACACTCCACTTTTGGGAAATAATTTGTATCTTCTTTCTCAGAGTCAGATGAGAAGAGAAACTGCTAGCATAGCTCCATCCAGAATCAAACAACTGCCTGGTTTCCATCCAAATGTAGGAAATCGGTATAAGACAACGCAAATTAATGCACATATCCATCCACTACTGTTGTGTGAATATTAGAAGTTGAGCGTAGTGACATAAACAGCTGGTGGTGCTAGTTCTCCTGTCAAGTGCTATTAAACCACTGTAGAAGAAGATGGTGCAATGAGATGATGTTATAAAAAAACGCCGGTCAAACCTTTAACAGTGGAAGATAGTTTAGAAAACGTGATGGAAATATGACATTTATGTTTGTTCATGTATTCATTTGAGGAATGTTATAGTCTCCTTATTGCTCCACACAAATCTTAGGTTTTCATCTCTTCAGAGAGGTTTCAATGGATGTTTAAGTCTCTTGCTTCATGTACATCATGATTTATTTGCAAAGTCTGTTTCCAGTGCATTTTGTTGCATTTTGCTTTTATTGATGCACCAACTTTTCCACCTCAGCCAAGTGTAAACACTTTGATGTTTCCCTTATAAATCTAAGTTTTAGTGTTGAAGCGTATGATTTACGGTGTCATTTACAGCTTTGTATTGTGATATGACAAGTGACAAAATTACTGAATGAGGCTCTTGATGAGTGAACACTGCTGTCTTTCACCTCCAAGGTTTATCAGTGTAGACCAACAATATGACACACTGCTTCTCTGTAGAGAAAATGTGTGTGTGTGTGTGTGTAGGTGTGTGTGTGTGAGTGTGCGGTAGTGCATGTGCTTACCTGCACTCATGAGTGCGTAATTGAGGTATATCTAAGAACAACCTGAGGTGACAATGTTGTTTATCTTCTGGCGGGTCAAAGCTGCTTGGAAGTGGTAAGGAGTACACACACACACACACACACACACACACACACACACACACACACTAATTTAATAGAGCTGCAACCAGGAAAGGAAACTCCCTGGCTTAGAAAGGCAGTGATCACTCATATCCTGATCTTCTGATAACAACACGTGTGTGTGTTTGGATGGTTCTTACAGTGTTTCATATGTAGCTATTGCCATAGTTACTGTCTGTCTTGCTGCTAAGGTACATATAAGACAAGCATTCCATAGCTCTGCTGCCATATATTCTGCATACAGGCACACACACACACACGCACACATGCTTTTCCAAATATTGTCTGTCACCTCCACATGTCGTAACGCCTCAGGTATGGATACTGTCATCACAGGCAAACACTCTCTACCGCTCTCTGTTTCTTTGTTGAGGTCTCTCTCCATTTAAAGAGAAATCATCGGTGAGGCAGAGGTGACACAACCACAAAATAAGACATGATCAGATACCTTCTATCTGTGTGCATGTTTGTGCATGTGTTTGCACAGCAGCTGTGACTGATAAGAACAAGCCCAATGAATAGTAATATTATTAGGGCAATCCTCTTTTTATTGTAGTTAACTATAAACACCTACAAGTTATTTTACTTACATTAAGGTAGTAATTTTGAAGCCTGGCTTCTTTTCCACAAAGGTCAATGAGGGAACCAGAAGTAGACAAGTCTGTTTAAAAATACGAGGCATAACTAATGGAGGATAGAAAACATATTTTATAACAAAAAGCAAGTAACAGAATTTGTTTTCAGATGCTAAAACAAAAACAGAGCTAAAAGAGAGGGAATATATTGGACTTACATTCATCAGGTGATCAGAAAAATGACACCAGGTAATTGATAATGTTGCTCTGTAACTTCTGGATGTGTAAATAAGCAACTGTTTTCTAACAAGTTTGCCATCTTGCCATGTCTTGGGATAAATTAAATATTAGGATTATTCTACTCAAAGATTTCCACCCTGCTAAAAAAATCTTGCAATTAACACAAAATTGTTTGACTTCATTATTTTTGGTATGACATTGTTGCATCAGCATATAATGTGCTGTACTCTCTCAGTAACCTGACGCACCAGATGGTTTGTCACATAGAACCATAGACTGTATTTAAAGATGGACGACACGCCTCCACTTCCTCCCACTGTACAAAAATGGAGCTAAAATATCCCGGATACAGGCGCTTCCATCTTGCACTGGAGACATCATTTGGAGCCAGAGTCCACGCAGAAGTGATATGGTATTGAGGTCCCGCCCATAATCCTGGCCCACTCAATCGCGAGCAGAGCTCAGCTGTCAATCATGATGTGGAACAACCCTTTTAATAGCATCAAATAACTAATTAAAACCAAACTTATCAGAAAAATGAACAATTAAACATACATCAACGTGATAAGAACTACCTAAAATGAGGATGCAGGGTTTCTGACCTATACTGCAGCCAGCCACCAGGGGGCGATCAAGACGTTTTGGATTCACTTTTGGGAAACTGTCATGTTGTCCATCTTGATATACAGTCTATGCACAGAACCATCTGAGAAGTCGTCCTTGGAAACTGTTTGGAAAAGGGCAGGCACTTTCATAAAATACTTGACAGGTGATTGGATGAACCATCTATCACCATATATCATGGGCTAACTTCAACCAATGAGATCAACGAACCATATGACACAGTAGGAGAGCCGAAGCCAGTTAGGAGAAGAGCGAAAACATCTTTTCCATCGAGAAAAGCCTTCAGTGCCATTCTTTTCTTCTTTCAATGAAGAAATACTCTACAGTTCTTATATACCTGATGCATTAGCAGCATCTACGCTAACCACTTTAGGAGCCACCATTGTTGTTTTCGAATGAACAGTCGCTTCGCTTCTTACTGTTGTCACGCCTAAACCACGCTCTTAGCTGCCAGTAGTTCTTCATAGGACCATTGTAGTTCGGCCACAAGTGCATAGCTTGAAGCCTGGCAAGCTGGAGCTCGCGTGATCTCGCAAATCCAGCTGCCTCACAAGGTAACTCTCTCAAAAGGTTTAACTCAGATTTTATTTTAAAAATTAAATGTGTGGTATTTTTTATTCACCGAGAAATGTTAAAAAATCCAGACCAGCTGAACCCTGTCTGTGTGTGGTGTTTGCACTGACAGCTACATGTTTCATTAAAGAGCAACAGATAAAAGCCTTTGTGAAGGCTGTGTTGTTGTGAAGTCATGTTTTGTTCTGAAAATCTGGCAACTCTTCAGCCTGACTGTTGTCTACACATTTCCCAGCTGAGAACACAGTAACACACACACTTTGCTTTTAGAAAAGGTGTAATAAAACTTCCCTGTCAGTCTTTCATGTGTGAGGCTTAAGAGCTGTCCCACTAACAGGAGGAAACCAGCATGCTTTGATGGGCCCTCCACACTGAACAGAAATCTGCACACAGCATGCATGGATATGTGTGTGTGTGTGTGTGTGTGTGTGTGTGTGTGTGTGTGTGTGTGTTTGTGCCAAATATTCTCAGGTTTCATTGCTCAATAAGGCCACTTGATATCTAAATATATATTAAATAGTGGTAAGGTTAAACAGCACAGACTGACTGTTTGAACTCTGCAGGACGCTATGCATCAATGTATCAAATCATATATTAGTTGCATTTAAAAAAATAATTTATTAATTCCCTAAAATTCCAATGATTTGAGATTTTAAAGGTACACTGTGGAGTTTTTTTACCTTTAGTGGCGCTATGGAGCAATGTTTAACTGAACGGGTCCCTGAGTCGTTTTTATTGCATGTTGTGCTCCACTAGCACGCACATGTATGTGCTAAGCATGTAGGTAACATGATACACATTCCAGCCAACTGGAGAGCACAGTAAGACAAATGTATAGCACGTGCAAATCACGGTATTCCACTGATTGACAGCTGGTAGTTGTAATGCAATAAGAAATGTAGAAATACAAAAGGATGCTAGCTGATGTAAACATGGATGTAAGTGCTGGGGCCTCATTTATCAAAGCATGTGTAGAACAAGTTGTAAATGTGTGTGTAGGAACTGTCTGTACAAACAAGACTATTGGTATTCATCAAACAAGCTATAAAATCTAAATGTAAATATAAATCTCACCTACATCCATCTGCTCGAGTACGTACAGGCTCATTTACATACAGAAACGCCTCCTGAATGCCAAATGTGGTCAACACATCACTTTGAAAGTCCTAGTATCCTTAATGCAGAGTTACCTGTTGTTAACAATAGTAGCAAGCGAGAAAGATAAAGACAAAAAGTGTCCCGGGAGCAGGCGTATGGGAAAGTTTCCCAGCATGCAGTGGGGCAACAAACCTATGGACATAAGTCTCATTTCCATAACTCATTGGTTGCAATGCAAGTGGTTATTATGAGCGAATGGGGTTAGTGATGTGGTTTGCACTACTCCTCATGATCTCCGTACTGTGGAAGCGTGAATGCTTAAATGAAATGATGTTGTGAGAAATTGAGAAACCACAGTGATAAATTCAATTCCATCAGGTTTATTATTTAAGTGGCTTGTCCAAAGATAAATAATGAGTATGGGGAGAGGTGATTGACAGATGACTCACTTTACGTGATGATTAAATAAAGATTTGCAGAATACAAAATAGCAATTGGCCACAGTACCACTTCAATGATATTCATAGATGACAAATTTATTTATTTTATAAATTTTACTTATTGTTGTACTTTTAACAGCTGAAGCATAACAGAAAACAGAGCTGTCAAATAAAATGAATGGTACTGAAACGTAACAGTTCATTGTTGTCAATGCAGATTGATAATAACTGAATGTCATTAACACATCCTCTAAATCTCTTATATTAAGCCACAGGTGTTCAATGGTACAGTACTAGAGAAATCATAGCAGCATTAATGGCATCATTTACTCGGAAAGAAATGATTATCTTGTTTTACAAAGAAAAACGGAAATGCACATCTTCACGAACAATAGTTTACAATTTATCCATTATTACATGGTTACATGGTCATCTTGCAACATGGTATCCGGTTCTCTTATTATGTCGACAAAAAACTCTGCAAAGTACTTTTAAAGGGTCGGTTCCCCCTAAATTACAAAAAAAAGAAAGGAACTATGTGTATGTTTTTGTGAATTTGGTTTAACCAACCATTTCCCACATTTACTCCTATTCATTTTGTGTTTTGAGCACCTTTAGTGATCATTTTCTGAGTAATGCATCCTTCCAGATGCCACTGTATCTAATTTATGTAGCTGACTTTAATTTAGCCATCCATCTTCATTTGCTTATAGGGGATATTTGATTTGTCTTTTACCTATTTATTGGAAAAATTCATCAAATCAAAAACAACTCTCATCAAAATGATATGTTATTGCAAATGTATCCACCACATCAAACACAACAAAATCAACACGTATAGAGAGAGAGAGATGGAGAAAGAATAAATGGAGGGGAAAAAGGAGCAGAAGCTCAGTCACACAGTGGAAGGACTGAGCCACTAGATGCAAACCCATTTAGGATTGATCACAAATAGGAGATAATCAATTCAACTCCAATTGAATTCTCATCAAGCAGAAGGGGAAAGGCATTTCAACAGAGCGGATGAGGCATTCTTCTCCTCCAGCTTTGACGGTGTGTTTGACACACATTTGTCATGTCGAGACCTTGTGGAGAATTCTAACCGATTATTCAGTAAAAATCCATAGCTTTCTACCTCACCGCTGTTTCTGGAAAATCTCTGCTGTAATTTGTTTTTCTTGTTGTTTCTCATTTGCAGGGTTTTGTCCTCGGTGCAGTGCAGAGTCACCTGGGGTATCGGGTATTTATGATGACTATACAGTCTGTGTGGATTTAACACACACAGGCATCTCCCCCATGATGAACACACAAACGCTGTTCCATTGATCCGCTAATCTAGTGGGGTGGGGAAGTGCAAGACTCTCATTTAGTTAAAATCATTACCCTCCCATAAGATAGATAAAGGGATTTAGAGAGAAAGAAAAAACAGAGAGGTGGAAACAGAGAGTAGGGCAGATGAGGTGGGAGGGAAAATATGAGAAAAAGAGAGAGAGGGGGGAAATGAGGGGTGAAGAGAGAGAAAAGCATGAAGGGCAATCCTAAAATTAGTTTTTGCAAATTCTGCTGCACAGAGCATCACTTTCTGTCTCTCTCTCTCTCTCTCTCTCTCTCTAAATTCTCCTGTCCTCTCTGCCTCTGTCCCTGTCCCTTTCTCTCATTCCTATCTCTCTCTCTCACACACACACACACACACACACACACACACACACACACACACACACACACACACACACACACACACACACACACACACACGCTGCAGAGAGGAGTGTTTTGCAGAGGGAAGTCTTTGCAGCGGTCGATAGCACTTGGCGAGTGATCTATCGACAGAGCGGGAGCGTGTGAGAGATGAGTTCAATATACTTCAATTTAGCTCCACTTGCTTTAATTACTTCCACCCTGTGTGTGTGTGTGTGTGTGTGTGTGCGTGCATGAGTGTGTGTACCCCCAGAGGCTGAGTGATGTTAGACTACCCGTGATGGCTGATAATAAAAAATACTGCTTTGGCCATTATTGAATTCAGGGTCTGCTGAGTATTTAGGAGGGTCATGGGGGTTGTGACCCCTCGAGCTTTGCATTTGTTTAAAGAATATGGTAAATTTTTAAACATTATGTCCATTGTTTTGTGATTTATCATCTTTTTTTGTTTGTAAAATAATAAATATTTGAAGCTGCTATAGTTCCTCTAGTGATTAAGAACATGTGACCCAGCAGGTTCAAGCCGGCCGGCTGGCTATAAATGGCAGCTTTCATGCTGTTGATGAGCCCACAAGGGCACATAACAATGGAAAACACATTATTCTCACTGGCTTTATTGTGTTTTAACAAATGCTGGGTTATGACCAGGATAGCCAAGTGGTTAAGGCATTGTATTCATGTCCTACTCCTGGTATACATGTAAATGCTTTAGCTTGCCTTGCATCCAGGAGAGACCAGCATATAGCTACAAACCATGTAGCTTTTCCATGAGAGACTGTCTTCGTTTGAAAAACAACAGCATCAGTCATTTTTAAAATTACTAAATGTTTACAACGAATATGACCTTTGTCTCTCAGAAACAAAGGCAGAAGTAGTGTGAAGTTCTTACAGCGCTCCGAAACCTCTGAGCTGTAGCAGTTGGCAGGGCGGGTCAACCATTTAAGAAAAAGTTTGCAATACTTTGGGAAATACTTTTATTCGCTTTCTTGCAGAGAGTAAGATAAGAAGATCATAACCACTCTCAAGTCTGTGCTTTAAGGACGAAGTTGCTTAAAGCAGGATGTGATTAGCTTAGCAAAGCACAAAGATTGGAAGCAGGGGGAAGTAGCTGGCTCTGTCCAAAGCCCAAAAATACACCTACCAGCACCTCTGAAGCTTTCTGCCAGCCAACCAGCGATTCTATACGTTCTATGACTTTTTATGCTTAAGTGTTGTGGGACATACTATAAATACAGTATGTACAACACGCAGTACATGAGCAGTATATGCAGTAATTCTTCTCTACTGTAGCTTTCAAACTCCCCTTCTGTATGTACCATAGCAGATTTTACCACTCCCTCTCTCCCTCTGTCACCCTCTCCCTCCCTGTACCCCTCCTTGTCTCGCATGTTAATGGATGTTTCCACTCCTATTACAAATTTAAGAGTGAATTTGTCTGTGAATCCATAGCATTGAGCGAACATGTCCGCCGAAAGCCACATAAATGATCTGACACCACAAGGGTGGAGAACCACAGGGGAATAAATGTCTGCCGTCTCATCTCTAATCCCTCCTTTTCCCTCCTATCGGTTCAGTTCCCAATACCTTTTTCTCTGCACTTCCACTCAGTGAGCTCTCAGAAATGACAGGACTTTTTAAAAGAAAAATTTAACAGCTTGATGCAGAAATGTCAGCAGTAGACAGCATTGTATCTGGTTTAGACTCTCACCCTTTTTTTTTCAAGTTTCACATTTGGTGCAGTGACAATGATGGTAGAAATTTACTATAAACAATAATTAGGACTATTTTTTTTATTTTTTTCCAAAATTTGCTTAAAGACATGCTGTTGTGTTTTTGACCACTAGAGTGGCTGTAGAGGAGTGTTGATGAGCATGTGCCCATATTGTATATATTTCAAGTTCAACCACCATGCACACAAGTGCACAAAAGCAAATGTATTGAGACTTTGTGCTAGATTTGTGTTGTAAACAATAAAAAGGGAGAAGAAGAAGAAAATTCTGCAGGGTACTATTAAAGTACTGTACCAGACAGTTGGTCCTAATCACTCAAGTGATCCCCTGACTTTTCTTCTAGTGCCATCATCAAGTCAAATTTCACTTTGTAGTAAAATTTGGTTTATGACTAAATACCTGTAAAACTAATGACATTCCCATCAGCCTCAGCTGTACTTTGTGTTATGTTAGTATGTTAACACACTAAACTAAAATTGTTAATATGGTGAACATTATACCTGCTAAACAAGAGCATGTTAACATCGTCACTGTGAGCATGTTAGCATGCTGATGTTAGCATGTAGCTCAAAGCACTGCAGCCTCAAAAAGCTGCAAACATGTCTAATTTAATACTTAAAATAGTAAGAACTTATTCTCCCACATTTTGAATAACTGAACCTACAAAAAATGTAAAGGATATGTGGCTGCAGTGATTCTTTCTTACTTGACTTATTTCTTTCCTCAGTCCCCAATTGACGTTCAGGAATAAGACCCCGGAGATTTCACACAGTACAACTAAAAGGAGGAAATTAACTTAAACTCACTTACTGTCCTATAGAGGACGTGCAGCTCCGCCAGGTTAGGTGCTTATTCTGCTTCAGTTCATCGTCACAATGAGCATTATCTGAACTTTTTTTTTTCAAACTGCTTCAGCTGAGATCACACCTGCAGGTTCAACTGAGTTTGTTCATTTTACATCTGTGTGTACTGGCAAATGTGCATTACGGGGCACCCTTGAGCTTGTTTCAGTCAGCTAAATTAATTAAAGTTAGAAGGTAGAAACTGTTTACAATTGTAGACAAACTGCTGATTTCATGTAGAACCATTTCACCACCAATTATGGCCTGTTGATATGTGTACATTACTTAAAAGGGAATTATTTTTATGTGCCGGCACTGTTTTGTGACCTTAGGGCCGATGAAAATCTTAACGGCAACACCCATTGTAAACTAACAAATCGTGATTGTCATAATCATCAAAGAAACAAACTTAGTTGTTTATAAAATATAATGTATAATATCTTGGGATCTGACAGAACTAGCGTTTTTATTCCATGTTGTGTGTAATTTGTGGTTTGTGGATATGAGCTGAAGACAGTGGTTAGATGGGTATTTGACATGGAATCTGCACGGTGCCTTCTGCTCAACAACATGTTCTACGCCTGCTGCAGAATTGTCGATGATAACAGGGTTGAAAATATGTGCACCGGTGTGAATCTTTCATCTGCAATATGTCAGGTAACACTCTTTCATTGAAACAGACCAAGAGAAAACAGCAGGAGGGTGTGGAGATACGTTTGGTTTACTTTAGCTTATGATGTGGTTTGACTGTGTATTGTTGTGTCTTCTGAGACAATTTAACATTTATTTTGGCTGACTTCCTCACACTATTTAGACTGCACTTTCTATGATTTTAAATGTATGCCCTTTCCATAATAATGATGCTTTTGCTACTCAAATACATTTCTGTTAAAGTAATAGTCTGCAACATTTTAATTCAGTAAATACAGTACATCTACAGTATATATGCTTAAACCTGCATTAATTGACTTTTTGGCCACTTGAGGGCAGTGGAACAAGCTGTAAACACAACATTGACAAGTTATTATGGAGAGCGTGTATATCCAGCAGACACAGAGCAACATTAGCATTTTATTTGGAGTCGTATTTCTGTCCACCTGGTGAATGTAAGTCTAATATTCACCCTCCTTTTAGTTCTGTTTTGCTCTCTACCAACTCCTGAGGGAAATATTTTGCTCTTTAGCTGCTAACGTCTAAATGTTCACCAGCTAGTTGTCAGCAACTTTGTCTGTCTGTCATTTAGTTAGTATAAAATATCGATTATTGCAGCTTTAAAACAAACAGTAGCAAAAGTGAAAGTACAGTAGCGTGATGCTACACTGCTGTAAAAAGTATGTGTGGTGACAGGTGGATGGTTTGGCGTACAAAGCCTGTGACTTTATAACACCTGAGACAATGGTTCATGTCCTGCCAACAGTTAACATTGGTTTCTTTTAAGGTAATCTTTCCCTTCAGTTTCAACTATACCCATGACCATGAGCTTTCCTAAAACAAAACACACATGGATTACCTTTTGAAGGCCCTGTTCACATAGAGATGTTTCAATTTGTATTTCAACTGTAAGGTGCAACTCCTAGATACTGTATTTGGTATCTTTGGAAATTTTAGGATATTCAATAGAATTTAAGTTTTGTGGGTTTTAACAGTGTATTGCTGCACAACGCGAGTTAAGATGGAGCCACTGGTTGGTACGTCAGAGTTTAAGTTTAAGAGATTAAGTCATTTGTTAGTCAAGAGTTAGATGAGTTCATAGCTGTCTAATATGTCTAAGAATTTTTTGTCTGTGTGTCTTAATTCACCATAGCTGAGTCACTGCACAGCACCATTAATCTCACACACAGAGAGGTGATGACAGACCGTGTGCGCTTGTGTTAAGTGTGTGTGCATGTGTGTTTTGACGACTGCAGGAAGAACACCTGTGTGGACTCCGCTAGTCGCAGATACGTACCAGCAGAGATCACTGACTTCGACACCTGCCTGCTGAGAAAAACAAAAAACACACACACACTTTATGGCACATAAAAGGGACAGTGGCTGAAAAGTGTTTGAATTGTTTTCACTCTGACAAATTCTCTATGATATTAAGTTTGAAGGGGCCTAAAAACACTGTTCTGTTCTTCTTTCAGTGTTGCTTTTATAAATACAGTACTTGATCACAAGACAAGAAACAATACATTAAAGCCATTTATGATTTAAATATTAGAAAATTTTCTTGCTTCTTGGGTAGAAGACATAAGAAGACATTAGTAATTTTTATAGAGCTTTATTGGACAGCGCACTGAAGAGACGGACAGGAAAGATGCAAAGAAGAGGTGAAATGATTTTAAGAGAAGAGAATCGTTTTTTCCCATTTTCTATTTCATTTGCCCTGGTTATCTCCACATGGACCATTAGCTGCTGGATCCAACAGTGGAGATCTCTCTAGTCGATGGAAAACCCCACAGAGGAAAGACAGACAGTGAAGGGAGGGGGTGGAGGCACGGTACTACACACACAAACACACACACAAGCCTTCACACATCAGTCAAACAGCCCTCTAGTCAGGAGAACCCCTGGCTCACCTTCACACAGATTCACAGATCACACACGCACACACACACACAAAAGTTGTGCTGACATGAATCTACACAGTCACTTTGACTCACATAAACATGCCCCCCCCCCCCTGCAAACACACACACACTTCAAAGGAAGATTGTAACCTGACAGGCCGGCAACACTAAGAACCCACATACAGCTTTTTTTTTCTCATTCTTCCTCTCAGAAACCCACCTGTTTCTTACAAACTTTCAAGTCATACCTCTCTCTCTCTCTCTTGCCTGGTTTTAAGATCTATCTCTCTCTCCCTGTCTGACATACACTCTCAGTCAGTGTATGTATGCTGGTACTCAGGCGCTGTCTGTCTGATGTTCTCTCCGTCTCATCCTACACTGTATACCCTTATCAGAGGATTATACACACAGTGAACCATGTCCTAACTAGACACAATGTAGCCATGCTCCTGCCTGTACAACTGGGCAGATGTGAACTGCAGAGCCTTGTAATCTTATCTGAAACACGTTGCCGAGCTGATGAGCCTGTATGCTGGCACCGACGAATACATGGCAATATCTCCTAGATGTGAAATGCAGCTGGCGACACAGAACAATTTGAGACAAATATGACAGAACTGGTGTTTCCCCAGTGTCAGGCAAACATAGGCCAGATGTTGTAGGGTACAGGCTGACAGGCAGCACTGAGGGGCTTCAAGCATCGTACTTTACTCACATGACCCTTAGCCTGTACTAAGCAGAACAAAGGTTACAAATTACTTGGGGGGTAAATTCCTACATCATGCGTGGTCCCCAGGTAATTTTAGTCCTGTGCAAGGAGGGCTTAAGGTGTGCCAAGGTAATTCAAAAGATTGACAAATTACTGAGCTCTGGTATCTGAATTATGCTTACTCCATTTTCACTCCACTTACAAAGTAGGCTATTAACTTAATCTGATTACACTTGAATTATTGGAATACTCATAAACTCACTCTCACCAACAAACTCACTTCAAGGCCCATTTAGTAGCTGTTTTGCAGCTTTTCATCATACCACAAGATTGTCCTCAGCAGATGGAGTTCGCCCAGTTATCATGGAATTTACTCTTCTAAGCCTCACCCCCTTAGTTACTGTTGCTACCCCTGTCATGATACTGGGGGCAGATATATCACTCTAAATTCTTAGTCATTTTTCAAACAGTGGGTCCTTAATTTCAAACAGAAGTGAATGCAGGCTTCTCAACTGTAGCCTCGGACCACCAATTTTGCCAGCTGAAATGATAACTGTCTGTCGCTAGCATATTTTTACTGTAGCTAGCTAATTATTGTTGGCTCCATGTGTTGGTTGAAAAAAGGGACTTAAATGTGCACTCTATGGCTACATACATAATATTATGCTAAACAACTAAGACTAAGCTAAAAAGCTATGCAAAAAGTTAGCATACTCACCAGATTATCGAGCATTATTGTTTTTGTACTGCATAGAGCTAGTTAGCCCTTACATACAGTGCAGTATAATAAGGTCAGACAGTTATTTTGTTTTGACATTATTGGATGATTAGCTTACAGAAAAAACATATGTTTAACTTTCAGCATTACAAGAGTAGAGGCTTTGAGGATGAGAACTAACCAATGTGTCTGGCAAACAAATGCTATCTCTAGTGACGACTGGGCTGGGGCTCCTGAGTGTCAACCTATACATATTAGAACAGAGCCACTGACATTACACAGTGGATGTCCCGGTCCTGAACTGGTACTTTTTCTAACGCAACCTGTAACCCCACAAAATAATGTAGTTAGGTAATAATATGCTGCTTGGTTTTGGAAGTAACTCTACATTAGCATGACAACTGTAGGTAGGCCTACTGCAGTAAGCTAGCTAGGCAGACATGCTAACGTTTGCAGTTTATGTTCGAGCAGAACAACACATTGATTCACTCCTTACAGGTTTGCTCTTGTGTTTTTGGTTTTAGAAAGGCTAAAAAATTAGACACCACCCTCCAAATATAGCCCCCTGCACCTGCTTCAACATGTGGAGAAATCCAAAGCTTGACAGACTTTCCGTGCCTAGTTATGGTTGCTAAGCTGTGATTGGACAATCACTGTTAAGCAGAAGGGTTTAGCAAATGGTCAATTGTCAATGTTTAAATTTCCATTTTATCATAAAATTAGCATCATATGATTGAAAGCTCCAGCACAGCTGCTAATTGGACTTTCAGGTGAGATTGTTTTGTCAACTGCTAAGGTCAAGAATGAACTTCAACTTTAAAGCCAACGTGGGCAGGTGGTCCTTTAAGTGCTCAGGAAATGGGAATTTAAACATCTACAGTTTCACGACAACTGGAAAAACTCCATCTGCTGAGGAGGTTCATGTGATACGAACTAAGCAGGACCTTGATGCAAGATTGTTTTGTCCACTGCTGTTTCCAAGGTCAAGAATGAACATTTAAACTCAACACACAGAGCTGCTTCCATCTGTATTTGTTTGCAATAGGCTGCAAAACAAATATCCCGCAACTCCTTCTTTCTCATACTCATCTTTCTCTGCCTTGCTACATCAGTTTCTAACTCTAGCACTCCTCTTTCTGTCTCCGTAGCTCTCTGTCTGTCTATGCCAGAGTTGACATCTGGTCAATTGAGTCTCAGGTGTCATAAGAACAAGGGATGACTCACCCAAGACAGGCGGATGAAGAGAGCGATAAAGGGATGATGAAGGGGAGGATGAAAGAGAGTAGCAGTGCACTTGGCCTGCCAGTCACTTGTCTAATTGCAGTGTCTGTCAGAGGAAGCGCGTGCTGTCTCTTCACACGGATGACTTTATGTTATTTTTCACCTCCTTTCCCATTACTCCCATCACTCTGTTTGTCTCTTTTAGCAGAACCACACTCTGAACCATTTGTGTGACACATTATTTAGGTCAGTTACAGTTAAGATATAAAACTATAGATTCTCCTCACACTAATTTTATCTGCAAAAAAATTGGTTAAACTGGTTATACAGTATGCTATTCCATAATAACACTGGAACCTGCCCATAAGAACCATTTGGAAATACAAAAATGTATGAAACTGAACTAGTTTTTTATTCTTGAAGAAAATCAGGAAAACCAAGCTTTTATTGTTACCTAGGAGACTGGCACACTCATTATCTGTCTCTCACTAAAAGACTTTAAATAATTTACAGGAATGGTTTTGACCTTCAAACTTGAAAAAGTTTGATCTAGAAGTTTTAATGTCACATACTTACAACATGGAGGAGTTTGTAGTTTAATGGCTGTGGCAGTGTAGCAGTTAAAAACACTGAGTCTCTTACTAGCATCAGTGGTGTGTAACTGTAACTGTAATTGAGCTTGGCCTCTTTCCCCCTGGATGCCGGCAATTGAAAACTTTACAGTTCACAGTATCACAAAGAATGGTCCTTTAGGTGTTGCTTTCAGCAGGGGGAGAAAACACAAAGCATGCAATTAAGATCTCTATCTTTATTGGTTATTATTAGAGCTATGAGCTACTACATGATGCTGTCATACATTTAGGACTGAGACATTCCTCAGCAGAATTGGACAGACATGGACCCATTCTTTATTGTTTAATAAATTAATATCTGCACATCGTTTGCAACACTAATCTTTCAGTATGGAGAAAACCAACAGCTTGCTAATGGTAACTACAGCAGCTCATATCCTGTCTAAACAATCTTGTGGCATTGCTGCATATTGCCCTTTGCCACTGCAAGAGCAAAAGGAAAGTCATAGTTGTTGTATAAGTTGTGCCTGTGAAGTCTGTGCTGCTGCTTCATGTGAATCAGCCACTGCATATCATGGGATATGCGACAGCTAGAAATACTACTCAACGAATGGTTGCCTTTGATCTGTTAAAGTACAATCAAGATGATAAATGGCTTGTCTCACATGCTCTCTTTTTAACAGATGTTATGGGCATTGTCAGCCAGGACATGTAGGACAATCCCATTGTCCATTTCTCAATAACATTATATGGAGAGTCTGCAGGTTTGTGCTGTGTATAGTTTGCAACATGGACAGGTACTGTATATTAAAGGGGCACTCCAGTGATATTACATGTCAAAGTCAGTTTACTAGTCTTGGGGAGTACCACTCAGCCTGTGTAAAAAAAGTTGCATCATGTCTTCTGTGGCTCTGCAGGAGCCTTGTCAAGTCTGAGAAAGTTACCAAAGTGACATCACTTGAAGACTACAAATATTCAACACAAACTGAGGTTGTGGAGTTTGAAACTCATGGACTTTAGTTGCATTATGGGAATTATTATTATTACTTTTTAGGATCCAGTGTTTTTGGTGCTTGACTAAAAGTCAGAATATTTCTCTCTGCTGCATCGACTTGGACCTTTCTCTTTTTTATGCCTCTTGCAAGTCCCCCAGCTTTATCAAAGTGCAATACTAAATCTCCACTTTAAGTATTGTTAAGTCTTTTGAACACCATCTTTAAGGTTAAGGACTTGTTGTTCCAACAACAGCCCCAGATCAAAATTGGGCCAGCCTCGAAGAACTGACAATTTTAGGAGTTTGTCAGCAAGCAAGGTCAAGTTAACCAAATCAGCTCAGATATCCACATTATAAACGCACTCAATGGTGTGCTGTGTTTGACTGGGAAGACCTTGCTTCATCACTGACCCATATGATGCAAGGCCGTTTTACAATTTTACAACGTTGTGAACACAAAGTCTGAAAAACTGATGTGAATATACTTCTTCAATCAGACTGTGAGAATGGAAAACAGCAGTGTATACTATGACACAATAAGAAAAACCTCTCATGGCTTGTTCTGAATATTTTTATTTTATCTCATACCTGTAAAAATATATTCTCAAAATAAATAAATATATGAAATAAATATACTGTATGTCCTAGGAAACAAAAAATAAATAAAATCTGTCAACAGGTTTGTAAAGGTATCTCTGTCGGTGCTTGTTGCTTGACTGCAGTCGGTGGGAGAACAGCAGAATGTCTTCACTGGGTTCTAGAATGAGCCTCTAGTAGAGTTCCAACAAAACACGCAGTATTCCGCCACAGAAGTCCTTATAAAACTCCATTGGATTTGTACTTCTCTTGTTCCACATGCAGAAAAGTCATATTTTCTGAGCAGCATCTGTCTTTGGAGCAGTTTCAAAGGGAATCCATCCCAACAGTCAGTCCGATACGGGTGATTCCCCAGCTCTCAGACCCGTTTCCAAGAACAGACATGGCTGCTTTCCAGTGCATGAAACTACCTTTTTTTTGTGTAAACCAGCCACACTGTATGGTTGATTATGCATTTTCAATAAACTGTTTACTTAGCAGCCACAGTAGTGTTTTAAATAAAATTAAAAGGCCTACTGAAAACAGTGGAATTGACAAGACTCACAAGCCACAGCAGTAAAAAGCTACTAGCAGCCAGTTGTTAATTAGTTCCACACTTTTGTCCTGTTGTACATGCAGTTTGGACTAGCAGGTAGTTGGATTTAATTAGTGGAAACTCAAACGAAATCCTTATCTGTTTGGCCACCAGGGCATCTGCATAGGCCAATGAAGGGGTAATATTAGGGGCCCAGTTAGCCTCTGTGTCTGTCATGGGGCCTTTACATCTTCCACAGAAGATCCCTAGTGCTGTTCAATCAAACTCCCCGGCTAGTCTGCTTCAGAGAGGGTCTCTTTCCTTCCTCCATGCCAGCAGTGGGGAGTGTTGATTTGGTGAACTTTTTATGATCCTGTTTTGTCCAGAGCAACAAGATCTTCCATCTCCCTCACAAGGGGGTGAGGATTAGGTGCACTTGGGTTGCTTTTCAGCTCAGACTGGCTCTGACAGGGTCATGGTAACACCCCTTCAGTCTCAGCTCTGGCCCAGTATGTCCCTGTACAGCTCCGGTACTCTATCCGGGTCTACAGGCCTCGGTAGGAAGTGAGTGAACCTCTGATGTCGCCTCGACCTCGTTCCATCCCTGGACGTCCCATCTTTGTTCAGAGCAACAAAGTAAAATGCTCCTTTTTCTCCATGCCGGTAGATGTTGGATGAGTAAGTGTTGTACCAGTTTTCTTCAAATTGCTCCCTAAAAACGGATTCTGCAGACAGCTTCTCCTGCAGAAGGAAAGACAAGCAGAGAAAAATATGAGTTTAGTGATGCAAAATGTGCCACCTGCTGGCCGGGGGTTACACATCAGATATGTTGAGAATTGGTATACAATGCCGTGGGCTGAAATTTACATCGGTGTGCAGATGGATGTGTGTGTGTTTAGTGTGTATCCAATAGTGCGTGTACTCACCGATCCATACAGTTCTCCCTTGCTGTTCATGGCGAGGTAGAGGCCACTGTCCACCCCTCTGATGCTAACCAGTCCCACAGCCAGACTGATGAACTCCAAAATACCTGCAGACACACAATACGTTACATTAATGGATTTCCTTTGTTTAAATAGCTTTACAATAAGCACATTCAACCTCAAGTATTGGATATTATGTGGCATTAGTTCTGCTAAGGTGTGTTCCACTGCTTCTTGTATAGGCCTACAATATCCCACAATATCAATTTTGTGAAATAATTTAGATATACAAGCCAAATGGAACACGTCTGAATAAGGACAACGGCAAGACTAAAATTTACATGCACTGGATACATTAAAAGTACAGTAAATAACTTCACACCAGCTGACTCTGACAAGCAAGGCTGGGCGTCTGGAACGGCCTCTGGCATTATGTTACATCCAAGTCTCAAATGGAATGAACCAAGTGCCAGAAGTGTTACAGCCGCGCAGCACTAAAGGAAATCTCTAAGAGGTCTACTTTTGATCTGCCGTAAGCTGCAGCTGTTTATCTAGATAACTGAAGATAAGCTGGTAAAAGTAAAGTAAAGCTTCTGATTTAATCTTAAAGAGGAAATGTGCAAACATAAAATACTCAGTGTCCCACCTGGAAAGCTTATTTATCTTGAAATAATTTATGTTTCTCTGGATGCATTATGACTACAGTTCAGTTCAGCAGCAGCTGCCATCACACTACTACAAATGCTGTTGGCATTTGATTAGTAACCTGTATGGCTGGAGAAGCATGTGTTATTGTCATGTGATATTAATAGTTTTCATGGTTATATAAAGTGGGTGCTCCAGTGGGTGGGAGTGATGCAGCTATATCCCCCTATGTTGTGAGCTAGACCCCCCCCCCCTCCATCGCTTTGCCATTTAAATCGAATTGTAATCTATTGCTCACTTAAGACCAGCCAGAGTAAAGACATTCAAATTAAAACATTACATTAAACTTTCACTTGTTTTTAATCTCTCTCGTCACACACACTCTCTTCATGTGTGTGTGTGTGTGTGTTCCAGTGCCTCCACCATAAGGGTACCTGTCAGTCTACTGTATCTATAGCAGAAATTTCGCAATAGACTAGTACTACTACTAATAACAATAATAATCATAATAATAATGACTATAGGCTTGTAGTGGGGTCTGTACCGAATCTGCTGTGGTCCTTCCTGGTACCCTGCACGGTGCCATCGGGACGGATCTCCAGGTGGAAGCCGGTCCTGCAGTAGAGCTGCCGCCGCCTCAGAATCCCCTTCAGATGGCTGAGGTCCGCCAGGCTCCGGGACAGCCTCTCCGCGGAGACCAGGCGCTCCTGCTGATGCCCCTGTCCCCCCATCATCAGTCCGGTTACCGAGTTGTAGTCCACCGCCCCGGCTGGGGTGAGAACGAAATGAGAGCCAACGGGAGCCGGAGCGACACCCGCGGGGCCAATGCTGTCCAGAAATCCGTTGGTGAAGCTCCCAACCTCCGCCGCTGCCCCCATCACAGAAAAGACACCCGATCCGGTTTACAGCACAGGAGATCCAAGTCGAGGTCCAAGTGATGAGCAGAGAGCCTCGGCACGAGCCAGCGAGCGAAGGTCAGCCCGTGAAGCGGAGAAAAAGAAAAGTTGGACGTTCGGGCTGAGAAAATCCCCAATGAGTGCGCGTTGTGGCGCAGTCACCAGCACCGTTAATTAGATTGTCATCTAACTGAGATTTAACTCCCGCATTACCTTGATGTACGCAGGTATCCCCGGTTGCAGCAGCCCGTGTCCCTTCTTCTGCGCTCTTCTGGTATTTATCCCTCTCTCATGTGCTCTGTCCGCTCCCTCTCTCTCCTCTTCACCTCGGGATACTCCCCTTTGCTCCGGAGCACTTCAGGGTTTTCCCCTATTCTCTCTCTCTCTCTCTCTCTCTCTCTCAATTCACTACAGCCTTTTATTTCTGCGGTACCCTCCGCTCTCTCAGCTCCTCCAGCAGCAGCGTGTAGCGCAGTGAGACCAGTACACGGCACTCCTCATCTATATAACGCAATACTCCCTATGGAAATTCACCCCGAGTTGCCTTTTTATGCAAATGCGCCCCGATCTCCTCCCTTTATGGCTTATTTCTGTTCCCGTTTGAAACGGCGCCCCTTCATCCTTCTGCTCATCGTTCTCCTGCATCACCTTTGATGTTCAGTTTCAGTGCAGAGAGCGCAGGGAGTTGGAGAGGAAATTAAAAACTACTAATAAAAATTTGCCTGCCAGGCTTATATTCCCTTGCTCCCCCTTGCAGCAACACAACGGCTTCACTGAAGCTCATATAGGCGCAGTGTCGTATTGCTCGTGGGCACGTCAGCAGTCAGTCAGTTCCCGATTGAACTGTGTGTGTGTCGCAGGGGAGTGCGCAACTCAGCAGCAACTTGTGTAAAATAGACGTAGAGGGACAGAGAGAGAGCGTGTGTATGTCAAACAGCATGAAAGTGATATTGCCATTACCCTAAACGCTTTACAACCCCACGCCCCCATTTCGAAATGACTCAGGTGCGGCGGGAGAGAGAGGAAAGCCCCCATTTGCGTAATTTTCTCACTCGGTTGTTGATTTATTGCCCCTGTTTTAAGTAACCCAGTCGCACGCTTACAGCGCCGCACAGACACAAACACGCGCTGACACACACACACACGCACCCACACACACCTGTGCAAACGACATCACTTGACTGTCAATCCCTTCATTGATCTTGCCACGATTCTTTGAACAGCACAGGAGCCCATATATCCTTAATTGTGGTCTTAAAAGACGAATCAAAGACACAGATGCTTCAAAGTGCAGGGATCTTGTAAGGGGATCAGGCAATAACAACCAGAAGAAGGGAATATAGCCTACCTGTTTGAACTGCAAGCTTAGATAATACCCCGACACTTGACACTTGAAGCGCCTCAGATAAAATAAGTATGATAATTCTTTATGTAAATTAACGCAGTTTGTTATGCATATACCATCTTTTTATTGATCATACCTTTGAATATATTCCATTGACCATATATTTGTCACTTACTATATATGTAAGAAACAATACTTGAACTCATTGCAGAATAAAGATTTTCAATTATGCTTTATTGGCAGGGAAAAAGCATTAGCCTACATTGCCTATGAATCTTTGCATGGGATATTTCGTATCAGACTAGTGTAAAATATGAAGATAATAAATTGATGGTTGTTGGCCTTATGTTCAGTCACTCATAGCTTGCCCACCTATTGTTTACCATTTACACTGCATATTAAAAGTGTCAACTGTTGATTGTCAAGTAATAATGCAAGATTGGTTACTTAGCCCACCTCTTTCCAAATATGCCATTTGGACTTGTAGCACTAACAAAATACACTTTTTTTAAAAATTCATGCCATGTGATGGATTCAGATGTGCGTTGTGAAACCGCAGTTTAGATGGTTGATTCAGACCGTGGTTTTATCCAAACAGTGGCACGGGGGCTCATGTTCCAACCTATATGGCATTGATTTTGGCAGCTATACGGACACGCGCACGCGCACACACAGCTGCCCCCTCCCTTGGGAGTTGCGTTGATAAATGAGTTGACGGTGCAGAGGTGTTTTTGTGTGTTCGCGCGCGCGTGTGTGGTCACTATACGCAGGTCATTTGTTACTCATTTGGATTTCTCCAGCATGACAGGAAGACAGAGGCATCGTGGGACGACCGTATGTATTTTTTTATTTTATTTTACTGTTGTCTTCGTCTTTTTATATATAGGTCTATATGTTATATCGTGGGTGTAGGCTACACTAATTGTGTGCATGTGTGTGTGTGTGACACAGACAAATTGAGTGGGCATCTATGCGTGTGGCGTGCGTCCTTCTCCCCGTTTCCCTCGCTTCATTAGTATTTATGACCAGCAAAAAAAGGAACTTTTTTTTAAAGGAGACGAGATCGATCGGAATCGCCTGCAGGCTGATCAGATCCTGATGCACTGGATATCGACCTGGCCACGATGAAGATGTCAACTACAATGCAACATGTCCACGCAGGCTTACAAGGAGCAAGTAAACAGTTCCCAGGGTCACATGGTTTGCTTTAAAATACATTTTCTATAGGTTTTCTGTGACATGTTTGTGACAAAGTGAAGCCAACCATGTAGCCACTATATCAGTCATGGAGGAGGAGGAGGCCCCCAGGGTTATACCCCTCACCCCCCTCCCCTCACCCACCCACCCACACACACACACACACACATACAAAGAAATTACAACCTAATCAATGCCTGGATAATGGAATAACTGAATAAGTAGCCTAGAGGTTATTAATGCAAGTAGTTTCCAAACTGGGGTCTGGGGAACTCCAGGGGTCCTTCAGAAGGCCCCTATCAAAATGTAGACTTGTTTAATATAATCATAATTCAATCGGCTACATGCCAGTTAGAAAATGCATAAGCATCTGAGATTTTACTCACCACTTTTATGTTCCTAGATATGAATAGGAGTTATCAAATTAGGGTGTGCAGTACCTAATGTATTTGTGCTTGGAGCACTGTTATATGTAAATATTTTAAATGGACAGATCTTATGCAACAGTCAATATTGAATTGTCAAATGTGTTGAATTAGATGTCAAAACTGTGGGCATTCAACATCTGATGATTTGTTTTACAGATCAGTTGTAAGTTAGCATTAATTATTAAACATTTCCATCTCCATCAGTCCACCATTTAGGGAACCCATTGTTATGATTAGTCACCAACACCTAATAGGCTAATCTTGCTTGGGTTATGAGCAAAAATAAAAATAAAAGGAACAAATTAAGGGCTTAATAACTATAATTAACATTTTAAAGGGGTTATTCCTACCAAGAGGTTTTGATAGTCCTTGTTTGATCTGTTTTCAACTTTTGGCTAAATGGAGCTTATAGGGTGATCCACCGTGCTTCATGTGTGAACAGGTGACAGGCCCATCTATTAGACTTCTCTCCTTTATTCTCTCAGCATCAAAGTCATAAGAAAAGCCCCATCAGGTTAACATTAGTCCTACATGTAAAGACTTAAATGAAGAGTTCATCTTTGATATTCGTTTGATTTTCTGCTCTCCACTGGCTCCTTTGATCCTGCACTTCCCACTGGAAATCTGATGCCACACTGACCCTCAATGAAAAGTGAAGATTGACAAATGTTGATGTCATCGGTCACTTATGATTTCCCCCATGTAAACCGAGATGTCTTTCAAGTTTATCCCAAGATGTAGACTCACTTGTTGTGAGTCTCCCTGACTGGTTTTGAATGTGATTTGCCAGATTTTGCATGTGTGTCACAGCATGCAGTCAGTTTGCTAGTTTCTCATGGCAGTAGGCCTTTGCAGTGGTGGAAAGTACATTTATTAAGTAAAGTTCTGAGGTGGTTCTTTACTTGAGTATTTCCATTTGATGTTACTTTATACTTCTACTTTACCACATTTGAGAAGGAAATGCTGCACTTTTTACTCCATTACATTTATCTGACAGCCTTGCTGGTTATTTAGCTGATTAAGATTTTACATACAAAATATCTGATCAGTTAACAAAATATGATGCATTGTTATGGATTAAACTACCCAACAGCAGCCTATAAAAATAAGCTTAACTTCCACCAGCGACAACATGAAAATGTTGTTTACACAGTAATGCATCAATGTTAATATTTCAAATGTATAACATAGCCTATAATGTCATAACTCTGACAGGGGCATTTCTACCGATTATTGAGTGTTTTTGCTGTTGATGTTCTAAGTAGCCTACATTTTGATGATAATACGTATGTAACCTACTTTTACCTAACTATTCCTATTTTTAATTAATCAAAAGATCTGATTACTTCTACCACTAGTTGGTATTAGAACGGTTAAATATGGTCTCCAGTCAATGAATTCGACTTTTAGCTTTGATGTAGGCCATCAAATTTAGTCATGTTATATCAATTTTATGTTACTGAATTTGATGTATAGCCTATTGAAAATTATGCCAGTTTATTGGTTAAACTAAATTCATGTAAACTGGGTGAACTGAGTCCACAGTTTATCTTCGAACACATAGGCCTACATGTTTATAATTGACCGCGGTTCAAATTAATCACTCACTCTCACTCAGTGAAGCATCAAATCCTCTCCACCCTGTGTGGGACTTTGCTCTCAGCCTCAGCATCAACTGAGTCTCGCGATGAAAGCGAGGAAACGCGATAGTTTTGTGCAGCCCGCAAAGTTCTTATCATAGCAGCACAGCGGCAGCAGCAACAACAGCAGCAATGGCCGCTTTCCGCAGAGTGGCAGCGCTGGCCGGTAAGCTAAACCTCTGGTCGGCGGCGAGAAACGAGTTTGTTGGCGGTCAGACGGCCAGTAGAGGAAGGGCACGGAGGTGTCTGGCTGTCGGGATGTGTCTTGCAACAGGAGGCGCCGTGGCGCTTTACTTCTACAACGATAAGATGAGCGGTAAAGGCAGGAAGAGGATGGGGAGTCACAGCATCAACGGGTTGCTGCCGTCCATCCCTGCCGTTGAAGCCAAGGAGAAGGTAGGAGGCTGACTGAAACCGGCGCTTCGATTGGTAACGGCGACAACAAGGCTTTAGTGCCACGTCGAGACTTGGTGGGTCATTGACAGAAAATGTGTTGTCCACAGTGTTGACATAGGGGCCTCGGTGTGGAGGACTGTGGAGTAAAAACGACAGACCACTAAGAGAAAAGGCAGAGAACGCTGAGTATTTTCGCATCTCCATCCGCTGAGATTAGACCCACATAGGCCCAGTTAGACGGACCTACTTCTGTTTTGTAGCCATGGTGTGGTTGGCAGTTTATATGTTTTCCTCTCTGGCGGATAAACTGTGTCATTCATTCCCAGCACGCCCAGTGGAAACAGTTCGCTCACTGTTTGGCTGCAGGACTATGTGCGCGCGCAGACGCAGTAATGGCGCTCTCCGCTCGAGCTGGTGCTGAAAACACAACAAGTTGAGGATGTTACTGTCAGTCAAGCAGCTGCACACAGCCAATGCATAGAAGGATGCTTTGAACAGCAACATTTTAAATTCAAGCGTACCACTCTAAAATAAGGTACAGACATTCCTGAGTAGTTACCAGTTCCTGCAAGGCCTAATTATTGAATAGCTTAGCTTAGTAGTTCCTGCAGTTCGGTGTTAAATGTTAAGCTACTTGAGAACAGACAGCTAGATACTATTTCAATGAACCAGTATCCAGTGGTGGAAGAAGTACTGAGATATTTTAGATCATTAAGAAAAATTACCACACATTAAAAACACCCCATTACAAGTTAAAGTCCTGCATTCAAAGTTTTGACTTTACTACTTTTAGCAGCAAAATATACTTAAAGTATCAAAAATCACGTATTAAAATTATTTATTATGCAGAACTTTTCAGAAGTTTATATTATTATGTATCTGTAAAGTACTGTGGCTGTCAAATAAATGCATTGAGGTAAAGAGTACAGTATTTTCTTTTGAAATGTGGAGGGTAGAAGTATTAAGTAGCATAAAATGGACATACTAAGTACCTCAAAATTGTACTTAAGGACAAAATGTTTTTAGTTACTTTTGACCACTGCCAGTATCTAAAGATTAGTTCCTAGTAGAGCTGAAATCAGTAGAGTAATCAGAAAAGTAATTGCCAACAATTTTGATAATCGATTCATCGTTTACATCAGTTTTCAAGCAAAAATGCCAAACATGATCTAGTTCCAGAATATCAATTGTAAGGGTGTGCTGTATTTTTCTTTGTCTTGTGTTATACTCAGCATTTTGGACCTTTGGACTGTTGGTTGGGCAAAACAGTACATTTAAAGATGTCACTTTGGGCTTTAATAAATTATGGAGGGCATTTCTGTTTTTTTCATTATTTATTTTAAATTAAAGACGAAATAAAGATTAATCATTAAAGAATTGTTCCTCAGTCAGGTGCTAAATGGCACAAACCCAATTACTATCATTACTTCCTTGTTATGTACATTTTAGTTATTAGTAAATTGGTGCGTCATATTTAGTTGTTACTAGGAATGCACTATTACTTAATGATTACCTAACTACTGTTTTTGTGGTCCCTCCAGTGAAGCAGAACACCAACCCCCTACACTGACAAGTAGCTTCTAAAAGTTGCCAGGGAATCCATCAGTAGTTTATAAATGACACAAGCTAGAGACAACAGAGTACTCAAAAAAATCATCATATTCAGAGCACATTTACATGAATATTCACATCCATATATCAGAAAGACTAACATCTTAACAGCAACACCAGATGTTAGGCAGCTAAATAGTGAACAAATATTAGATATACATTTCAGCAGCTTTATGATCAGTTGGGATGTCCTGATCAAGTTATTTTGGCCCAGCTCAGAGTTCTATAATATGGGTTATCTGCCGATACAGAGTCTGATCTGGTGCTTGTGTTTACCTTAATGAGCACACTCAAGCTCCAACGTGAAAATGAGACAAGATAGAACTTGATTTCAGAAGATATGCTGTGTTGATTAATTATGTATCTGGCACATTGAAATAACAGCTGTTTTTTGTAGGCCTACTGAAATGAACTAATGCAGTACCAATGGTTTATTGGAGAGTAGTAAATAAATACTTGTCGTAAAAATGACCATCAATCAATAATGTTAAGTTGTAAATGTAAGGTTATGTCTTCTAAACGGCCAGGGGTAGAAGAGTTGCTTATTGGGACACGATGAAGGACGGGTTGCCAGTTTAGAAAGGGAAAGGGAAAACAGCCATCTATTACTCAGTAAACGTCTATAAGGATTTTTAGGTTTAAAGAACTTGTGAGAACTTACCTGCAGGGAAAGAGAGCATAGCTGCAGGGGAACATAGGTTCTTACATGCTTGAAAACAAGACAGTAATTCTAAAAGGAAACAAGAAAACCATACTGCCATGAAACACAAGAGTGGGTCAGTTGAGGCTCCAGAGACTTGGATTTGGGAGGCTTGCTTGCTCTGGCCTAAAGGGGTCCAGAAGCTTGAGATGAACAGGACCAGATGTAGCTTTGGTTAGCCAAGACCCCAGAAAAGAATCCTGTCCAGATTCTGAATGACTGACTTACAGAGGGACTGCATGTAGAATCGCATGAGGAGGCAATGGCTCCACCAGAGTGATGCTGGGCTGCATTTGGGGCGAAGCTGGGCTCGAACTCTTGGGAATGTTCTAAGTCTGGCAGCTGTGTTCTCATTTACACTGGAAGAACTCCTCAACTTAGGTTAAGGAAAGCAAAGCAGCTTGGATACTGTTAGTATCAGAGGCACAGACTAAGAGGCAAGTTCAGCATCAGACTTGTATCACAACAGAGAAAACTGCTACTTCCTGTTTGGAATTGTATGATGTCTAGCAATTGAGAAAAGGGGCTGACAAACTCTGTTAGAAATGTCTGACACATCAGAACCTCAAGAGCTGGTTGATATCTGCTGGGACCTTAGCTGTCTAGATTGTACTTGAATTTAACAGAACTTAAAAAACTAAACTTGATGTCAGGAGGAAACATGGGAGGATTAGAGTTAGGACAGTTTAGCTCTGAGAAATCTGAGGAGATGGACTAAAAGCTGCAGCTGTGGATGGAGAACACTGGGTTGCCTGAGGGGAAACACCTGGAGCATCTGCTATGCAGTCAAGAAAACAAGACTAGGCGACAGGAACAGGTTTAGTTGTGGCTACATGACATTATAACTACACAAGAACACAGTGTACCACTCTGAATGTAATTTCAAATCACTGCCATGTAATTTTTTTTTTTCCAAGGAGCTGACATTACTTTTTACATCATGTTGTGCAGCATGGCATGTGAACCTAGCTGCCTTTGCAAAACTTTATAAACTTCATTCATTAGTGAGAGTCAAAGCCATGGGCGTCTATGCTCTTACACTTGATTACAGTGCATTCCTATGAAGCCGAGCACTCATCTCCTATTCATGCCTTCAAAAGCCCCCTTGGTGAAGGCAGCATCAAAGCTTTATGAATGAATCTGTGTGCTCATTAGCATGTTAGCTGAGCTGAGCAGGAACCTCTGTGTGCTGGGCCCTGCGGCCAAGCAGGTTTAAATTTGGAAACCTCTCTGCTAATTACACAGCTTCATGCAGCACAATCTGTTGGTGTAGCAGCTCTCCTACACTGCAGCTAATCAAGTTGAGGCCCTGGCTCCTCACAGATAGAGAGAGATGCTAATCATATAAGAACTAGTGACAAAGTATTTGTGTGTGTTCGTGTGTGCCCCTGTTCTCCTGTTATTGTACTGCGCCAGAGGTGCTGACTGTTTATAATCTCAGAGAGCTAAATGGAGAGAGTTGATGCCAAGAATAAATGGATCTCCTCATTATAGAGGTTCAAAAGCAGTGAAGAGGCACATACAGTTTAGATTCTAGTATGAGAGAGCAGAGAGTTTTCTCTTCACAGAAAGCTGTCACAGCTGGGGAAGTCGCATTCAACCTATAACCATTGGGGCAAATTATCACTGTGTGGATTATTTAAATCTGCTGGTTAAATAAAAAAAAGTACATTTTGGACACATACCTTTGTTATAGCTTACACTTTTCACATCACTAAATATGATGTTCATATTGTCAGTAATGTAATAATATTGAAATAACCAAAATGGACTCTTTTCATTGCTTTGTCTCCTGCTCCCAGCCTTGCTGATAGTTTTTTTGTAATTTCTTTTCAAATGCCCGCCACCTTAAAATATTTTGATTGGAAGAAATATCCTAAAAATAAAATAGTGCAGATGATCAAGAGGGCAACACAGTAATTAACAGTGTATTTTGTTTTGCATTTTGTTTTTTTGTCTGCAGGGACATCCGTTTGACTTTGAGGACGGAGACGTGTACATGTCGTCCCACGAGTATCGCTTCCGCACGTTCAGTTCTGTGGAGTATGAAGGGCAGCTGTACATGACTCCCCAGAACTTCATCGAGTCGGTCACCATGAGCGAACCCAGAAGTATGTTTCATAGATTCACAAATGAGCTTTTACACTTGGGTTCAATACTCTTGGCCTGGAACAGAATATACTAAAATGAATAGGCTTTGTATCCACATTTGAGACCTACCTAGAGAAGATTATTGTTGCTGTTTTTATATTGTGTAGAGACCATGCTTTCCTGGCCGATAATATCTTTGAACTTCAGTTAGATAACGTCTGAAGATTGTTACTTTGAGAGAAATTACGTCCTCTATTTGCATCAATTCTTAAAGCCGTTTCAATTTGATGTCAATATACAGTTGTTTTTATTACCTTGGTCCCACTTTCACCTGGCATTAACATGTGACATATCTGGACTGTATCTTGATTTTGATTGATTACATTTACACATGACATATATTTGGCATAATGTGGTACATTTCTCTTTCCCTAACAGTACAGACCTCATCCTGGTGTTTCACCATCTTTAAATATCTATTTTGCTGATGTGTGTGCTGGTTGCATCCAAATATTAAAGTTTAGTTACATTTCTGTAGTTTCCATATTTGTAGACTCTGTTTTGTTGTAAATGGGTCATTATATGCCTTTAATAACCAACTAAATCTCATTTGTTTTTAGTTTGTTGATGGCCATCTCAGATCTAAAATTTGATTTCCCAATATGGATGTCAGTGCCAGGTGTAAAATAGATCCTTTAAAACTGAAAGCAAGTTTTAAAACACTTTAAAATCCTGGATTTAAACACGTCTTTGCTTTTTCTGTCAGCCTGCTGCCAGTCGTAACAGATTAGTCCTGGCCATCCAGCCTCAAAGCAGATGGCTTTACCACTATTGTTTAGTCTGAGGTTAATGTGAGTCAGACAAACGTGCACACACACACACACACACACACACACACTCCTCGACTTGTCCACATTCCATTTGCTCACATTCACCCTTTCTCTTAACCAGTAAATATCTAAATCAGACACTTAACTTATTTTTTTCTTTGTGACAACTGGTTTAAAAATGTCCTTAACAAGTTGAGGTTATCACAAACACACGTCCAAGAAAGCTATCATTCCTTTCTTCAGCGGGCATGTGTTTGTATTGCATGCAAACTGTGCACCTGTATGTGTGTGTTTACATCTACCCTGGCTCACTGACATACGATACAGCCACACATACCCTCTCAGCAGCCGGCATCCTCTAATGCCCCCTTTGAAGTTGAATTAGATGAACTTTGTTGTATAAAACAGAACAAAAGTAGTATGTGCTTTTACGGGGACATTCCACATACTACAAAGACAAGCACAGGGCACTTTAGACGGTACAAATGGGCCTGTGATGATGACAGTGTATATACAGTGAGCGTGTATGTGTGTGTTGGTGTGTGTGTTGTGACTGTACCCGGCACATTAAGACCCATTTCTAGATCATACAGATGCTATCTGACCAAGCCCACCCAAACTCCCTTCTCCTCTTTCCCTTCTTCTTCTCTCCTCTTTTGTCTTGTTCCCTGGCAGACAAGAAGCCCTGGAGGTCCCTGACCAAACAGGTGGGAGACACACTCTTAATGCTTCTTTCTTTTGCTCCTCCATGTTGCAGGCATCTGTTGCATGTTACATCTGTTGCAGGCTTTGTACACTCTGCAAAGTTAAAATCCTGATTTTGCCAGGATTGTTGAGGAGTTTCTTTATGTAAATGTAGGTTCTACATGTAGCATTAGTGCATGATTGCAGACCCATATCGGATTCATTGTCACTCTATGTAAAGAATAAACAAGTGAGATGATTGCCAAGCCTTTACTGGCCTCCACACTGCAATTAACACTAGGTGTTGTAAAAGACCTGAGATCTTGTAGATTGCATTAGTGCACAGCACAAAGACAGACAAAAAGAGATACTATTTAAGTAATTTTTGAGAAGACAATATGTGAAGTAGAGGATATCTGTCCTGAGTTTATTGCCCACTTACGTAGGTCAAAGTTGTTGTTGCACTAGACTACGCAGAGCAGTCTAGGTGTTTACAGTGTGATATACAGTGGCTCCAGAGAGTATCCAGACCCCTTCCCTTTTTGAGCACTTTACTGTGTTATAATTTTAATTTGAAATGAATTAAATGTACTTTTTTTGCAATTAATTCTAAATGTACAAAAAAAAGAACAAATATATATGAATATGCAGCCTTATGATCCATTCATTTGGCACAAATCGGGTGCTTTGCTTCCATAATATTGTAGCTTAGTTGTTGTCAGTAAGATTGACTATTGTCAAATTTGTTAATGGTATGCTGGAAATACAGGAAATCAGTGCTATCACTACTTACCAGGTTGAAATCTTAATCCAATCTTAAAGGTACCCTGTGGAGTTTGTTTGTAAACAAACAGTTATGTTTACATTCAGTGTTTTTCACCAAAGGTATCGTGTGTATCCTTAAAGCGTAACAAACACGTTGAATGCATTTCCTTCCTCAGAAAACATTGGCAAAGAAGTTTTAAAAAAAATACTTTAAAACCTGCATATTTTACATCCATGTTTACATCGACTAGCAGTCTTCCTCCCTGCCTTCCCAGCGGCTTGCATGCAGTACAAATTTGCATTATTGCTCACTGCAGTAGGCAGGTCGTTCTAGTAGAGCATGAGATACAAGCAAAACGGGAACCTGCTAATCAAACATTGCTCCATAGCGCCACTAGTGGTCAAAAACTCCACAGGTTACCTATTTACAACATTTGGAATTATACAATTCATGTGTTCAAAAAAGTTAAATAGTAAAGATAGTCCTTATATTTCTCTTAAAAGCACAATCTCAATGGCACTTCACATGCAACATATATTATATACTCTAATACTCTTTTACTTGTTTTCAAATGTTTCTTTAAACAAGTGACAACATTAATCATTTCATAATATTAATTAATTAGATGAGATAATATCAACATAAAAATTACATGTTAAGATGGATAGTTTGTAGCGAATCCTTTCCTAATTTCCATGGCATGCTATCCTCTCTCTATCTCTATCTCTCTCTCTCTCTGTCTCTGTTTCTATCTATGTGAAAGTCATGGATTGAAGTTTGACGGTGAAGGTGACAACTCACTTGTCAATTGTGTGTTTTTGTGCGTGTGTGTCAGGAGCTGGAGAAGATTTTGACAGAAACTCCCCCAGTATGGAGAGGATCCTCCAAACTGTTCCGCAACCTGAGAGAACGAGGTCGGAGAGAAAACACGCTCACGAACACACATGCAAACATGCACAAACAAAAAAACAGGAGCAAAGGCACCTTGAGTACCTTTGCACTCACTAATACAAACGCACACAGAAAATAAGTAGCAGTCAGATAATAACAAGGTCAGTGAATGTCAGTGGATTAGGATTTTTAGTTTTTTTATCCATTACAGTTTAATTTGCTTTATAAATATACTTCAAATACTAATTTCATTAAACCTTATGTACAGTTTAAATGTTCTGTTGATATGAGGAGTAAGCGAGGAACAGTTTTATAACTTTTACAGGATTTTTGCAGCTTTTCAGTACACTTGCTTGTTTGTATGTATACCAGGGCTTACCTGCCGATGTGTGACTAAATAGTACATGTGAGCTTGTGTGTGTGTGTCACTGTAGGTGTCTTTAATCCGGGGTTGGAGCCATGCTGTCCCTCCTAACAGCCAAACAACCTGCTGAAAAAGCTAAAAATAAACCTCCTCTCCTCTTATCTCCTCTCCTCTCTTTGCATATGGGAACAGAACAAATTATACAGCAGCAAAGAGAGAGGGAGAGAAGCTCCCCCTAATTAAAGCATTTGCTTCAGGAGTGTGTAACAGAGGAATCACACAGTCTGGGAGTGAGTCCCCCGTAGTGATAATTACACACACGCACACACATACACTGGGAGAAGCTAAATATAATACATCCCCTCTTCCTCTACCATGATAATGTTTTACACATTGTAACTAGTGTGTTTGTGAGTGAATGAATGGAATAGACTGTACTTGTATAGCACCTTTCTAGTCTTCCGACCACTCAAAGCGATTCACATTACATATCCACCCCATTCATACACTGATGGCAGGTGCCAACTGCTCATCAGATCAAAGAAACTAATAATTCACACACACTCACTCACCCTTGGGCGCAATTTGGGGTTCAGTATCTTGCCCAAGGACACTTTGACATGTGGGCTGGGGGAAGCCGGGATCGATCCACCAAGCTTCCGATTAGTGGACAGCCCGCTCTACCTCCAAGCAACAGCCACCCCAGTGTGTGTGTGTGTGTGTGTGTGTGTGCGTGCATGCATTGTTTACACTTCGGAGACCAGCATCATCCTTCATCCTTTTTTTTTTTTTAAATCACAGCGATGGACAGAGAAAAGGCAGAGGAGCAAAAAACTGAGAGGAAATGAAAAAAAGATAGAAGGAGAAAGGGGAGTAGAGAAAAAGAAGACAACTAGAAAGAAACATGAGGATTGAGGGAGTGAAAAGGAGACATGTAAAAGAGGAAATGTAGATGTAGAGAAACTGAAGAAGTAGATGGAGTGTCAAGGAATATAATGAATATATACAGAAAACCAGACAAAGTAGAGGGAAAAATGAAAGAGAGGACACAGACAAAGAGGAAAGAGAGAACATTTGTAAACCTTTCCTAAGTCTTCATGGTAAGAGGACAACATTTTAGATATATACAGTGCATGTCTATTCAAATTGCTGGTGGCACATTGCCAAGACCACACACACACACGCACACAGTCAGCATTCAACAATACCTCTCTATGTATACTTATTTGTTTTTATTACCTCTAAGCCACTCGTTTGTTCCTTCACACATCTATTCAGTTCAGCTTTTTATAAGGTCGTCCCTGTGAATTAGCTGTGTGTGTGTGTGTGTGTGTGTGTGTGTGTGCTGATGTCAGGACATGCTTTCTTCTTCATGGCATGATGAGCGAGGACAGTTAAAATCCTTGGGATGGCTTTGGATTTCTGAGAATGTCAGACAAAGGAATGTATAGTGTTGCCTGAACATTGTTGACTGTGTGTGTGTGTGTTTGTGTGTGTGTGTGTGTGTGTGTGTGTGCGCGCGCCAGGGGGGGCTGTACAATATGTCAGTTTTGTTTGGCCATGTGTTTGTTACAGGCACAGTAATATTACTATTTTGGTTTGGAAACATCAAATGTATTCAGCCCTGTGATGAGTTTATGGTTAGTTGATTATTATACCATAGCATGCTGGGCATTTACATGACTACAGCTCATTGTAAATGTAAATCTATGTTGTCAGCTGTCAGACATTTCAGTTGAATGTACCTCACACAGTATAATGAGTTTATGTTTATCTTTTACCTGTGTAAAAGCTTTATTTATAACTAGAACAGTCCCATATCTTGGTGATTCCAAATGTTTTGATGCAGCTATATAACAAAGGTGCTAATGCACATTAACATGTAACATATTCATACATTCTATTTATAATGGTGTGTTATGTCATTATAATGCTCTTAACATGTGCTTATGATGACGTGTTATAATTTCTCTAACATACCTGCTTAAGTTTTGACAAACCCCAAATTTGACTGCATTGGGAATGATCTCATTTGAGATTTGTTCATGTGCCTGCCGTTGTTTTATTCAAGTATTGTTATGCAACTTTAATAAAGCTAGGAGGTTTTTCTTGTCTTCCTGAAGAACTTAATCTAAGTCAGGAACAGTTATTGATATGGACATTGTATGTGATAATGACTAACAAAAATAAACCAGACTTTGCTATTTTTGACTTACTATCAGCTTATCGAGTTGTGGCTAATGTGTTGTTGTGGCTAAAATGCAAGTCCAAAATGCATTTACATTTTAGCTCCTGTTTGGTCCACAAACTCTTGAGAAGAATATGTGGGAGTTTTTTACTTGCTTGATCCCTAACTCTCTTCACCAGCTATCGTTTTTACTTTGTGACTGTGGCATGTCACGTTGGACAGGTAGTTCACTGTGAACTTGAGTGAATTTGCAAGCTAGGAACGTCTGCTTTATGTGGAGAGTTGATGAGAGTTGTTGGTACTGATGAGGACCTGCCAATCAAATCAACTGAAAGCTGCAGGAGACTGTAGAGTTGATTCTCAGTGGGATCAGATTTACCAACAACACTATAACATATTACAAGGAATGATATGGTTTACACTTGAAGTCAAAACTATTGCAAAGTTGATCTTTAAGCAATTATTTAAACCCTCTGACCAGTTGAAAAGCATGATATATCAAAGTACCTGTGGAGTAGCAGTGATCAGTTTGAGTTCAGTAAATCAGTGCTCCTGTTCTAACAATCTTCATGCCTAATAGGGGTTTCCTGCAGAAAACTTCTGTTTAACTTATTAGGTAATTAGGGTTATAATGGAAGGCACTGCAAATACCAACATTTAAATTTACTGTAGTTATTAGCACATTTTTAGACTGACGTAGAATTTTAAAATGTACAAACTCATAGACACTATAGCAAATATCATTAAATGATAAGTTAATATGAAGATAAATATGTAAATTGCATACACAATAGTATCAAACTAAGTTAAATTCAGTTTAGACTGATCATTGACTTTGACTGAAAGTTGTTCCCCTAATGATATGTACAATCTGGGGATCAGTGTTAACCCCCCTTTTTATTCAGCAGCATATCACTGAAAGTATGTGAGTGTAAACATGCAGAATGTATTCCAGAAACCCGAGTAGTTTCAGAGTGTATCTCCTGCTCTTTGCACAGCTCAGGCTACATAGGGACAAAGAGAATTCAGTTCCAAACCAGCTCCTCTGCACAAAGCAGTCGAGCATCAGGAAAACACAAGGCTCACACCGGTCTTAGCTGGTGTCATGTTCACCTACACATACACACACACATACACACTCACGCGTATACACACACGGGAAAGCAGTCTCCCGTAACACTCAAGCGAGTCACCCTGAACTATCTGAACGATCAGACAGAAAGCGAAAAAGAGGGAGAGAGGGCTGAGATGGTGCTACAAAGATTCCTAAATGGGCCAGAGGCAAGAAAGGATCATCTCCTAAAACATTTTTCACTTGCTTATCCAAACACAGACACATACGCATGCACACACCCCTACCAGCCAGTGTCTTTACTTTGGACACTTGGGGTGTAGAAAAAGAAACGGTGTGTGGCCGAATGGCTGTTGGCAGCTCAGCTCCAGAAGACACATTTTAAGATGCTATCTTCATGAAAGGAAGGATTATGTGTGTTAGTGTGTGTGTGTGTGTGTCAGGAGGCCCATGGTCTTTGAACATCTGTAAACATTGTGTGTGTGTGTGTGTGTGTGTGTTGAATGTGACCTCTTTAACTCCTCTTGATCTCATTACCAGGCATCATCTCATACACAGAGTACCTGTTCCTGCTCTGCATCCTTACAAGTGAGTCAGTTCAGTCTCTCTATATATACTCCTTCACGCCATCTTATTTTATACTTTTTTATTCTATCTTTCTCTCACTTTACTTTAGCAGTATACTGTGCTTATTTTGGGAAAACAAGATTAGCTAAGGTACATGATATGAACTATATTCAGGCCCACCCACAACTTAGCAAGAGGCAATTATGACACAAATCTGGTGGTTTTCCCCTTCCCCTTGGGGTGAGACAGAAATTGAGATAGAGACAGCGAGAAGAAAAATACCTCTACTTATAACCTTTCAAAACTTAAATGTAGACAGGAATGTGAGGCTTGTTCCTTAAAAAAACTGCTGCACTCATTGTTCACTCATCAAGTCAAAGTATTTTTCTGCACTATGTATTAAGATCATTACACCTTCAAAATTGTTGACTGTCTGCTCTTTCCCTCAAAGTCAGGAATTGAAGGCTTTTTCTCTTCTGTAAATGATCAGGAACCCAAACAGTGTCAATGTTCTTATCCTTTTTTAACTATGTAAAATGAAAATTGCAGCAACATTTCCTCCTAGAGAAAGTCACAGGAGATTTGCATCTAGTGCAGCTCAGTGTGTGTCCTCATCAAATGGGAGGGCAGCCATTAATCATGATCAGGAATGGGTTTGTGTCATTGCTGTTTAATCAATTTAATCAATGTTAATTTGAAACTCCGGTGGAAAGATACAGAAAAGTAAATACTTAATTTCTTACAAGTAATTAGAACAACTGTTATTGATAACTGAAATTCATTTGGTAAATTTCAAACTAGTCATGTGCTCCTTGTACCTGCATGAGTCTCAATAATAATACTAAATTAATGTGTATGATGTCTTGGCTAAAGTTTTTATCTGTGGTTTATCTGTAGCAAACATATGCGTTCTGGTATTTCTAAAATAAAGACATAAGTGACCCAAGCTTTATCTGATTTGGTAGATCAACAGTTATACCTGGTCACTAAGAAACAGGTAGAATTGTATACAAAAATTCAAATGTTAACTGTAGCTCATAGTTTATATAGATTTATCCACCTGCCCCGTCTCCCTCCTGTCTAACCTATACGCCACTTCTTTCCATGCTATTTCTGGATTTGAAATTGCCTTTAACACACACACGCACACATGCATACACTCACACACTCACCCTACTGTATGTGCTCTCCTCTCTGTTCTCCAGAGCCCCATGCTGGCTTTAAGATTGCTTTCAATATGTTTGATGCAGACGGCAACCAGATGGTGGACAAGAGGGAGTTCTTGGTGGTGAGTACTGAGAGAAAATCTATCCCGTGACTGAATTTGTATGTTATTATTAACATCACCTTTTACTCCGATCACAAAAGGGCTAGGTTGGGATATTAAAGATATTGACAATGAGTGTGAAGTGACTATCAGTGCTTACAGAGAGATGTAAGATGTTAAAGCTTCCACTTGAAAATTTGACTCCATTATGTGAGTTTTCAGGTGAAAAAATAGAGTTTGGGGAACACAGAAGTAGAGAGATACAACACAATTCAAATCCCACAAAACCCAACAGAAATGTATTGGGAATATAGCATCATCATCTCAGGATGAGCACAAGATGAATTTATTTCATACATGTAAATAAATCACTATCCAATTAACCACTGACACCAAATATGATACCAAATAGCATTTTGTTTCAGTTTAGTTTGTCCCTCTGGCACACTCACTCTCTTTTGCTGTCGCTTCTTTGACTAGTTGTGTAGTCAGTCACATAGATTTTGTTTACCATTAGAAATCGCCATCCCTAATCCAAACCTGACTTATAAACAATGATAGTTTGACAGCTGCTCTAACATCTGATGGAAAATAAACTATCAGAGGAACAGGGATGGACATAGATGGGGCGAATCATGTTTTTATCTACCTTAAATTCCCACTGCCTTTAGCTGAAAGCTGCTTTTTATGTTTTATTTAAAAACTGATTTTAAGTTCACTTTTTCCAAAGACAGCTTATTTAACAGCTGAGTAGCCTAACTGTACTTGCATTTCTTTAGATTAAAAACCTATAAGGTCTACATGTGTCTTACTTTCCCTGTGGGATGGGACCAACAGATTTTCAATTGAAAACACTGCTGCAGGCAGGAAGTGATCACAATCTCTGTGGAGGCTGGTGGGAGTGGGATGGCACATCAGCGGGAGTGGGGGGTGATGGTTGAATATCCTGTGGGAGTGGGCAGGTGCAGGACCGAAAAATAATTCCCACATTGAGGGTTTGGCAATAAGGTCTGATTTTTCTGCTGTCTTGAATTCAGTCAAATGAAGGGAATGTTTAATTTAAATAAACCCCAAATGAACAATGTCAGTCACTGTTATCTGTTGTGATCACAACTCCTAAAATGTTCCTGGAGAATGTATCTTTATAATTGATATGGCAGTATTTGCTTTTTTGCTGTAGGTAACCATTTTAATTGTTAATTCAAATTAATAATAGAAATTGATTAATGAAAAAATGGTTCAGTGTATAAAATATAAAAGCTGCACTTGATGATACTTTCCTGGGCCAGTGCATTGTAAGAAAAGTACAAACAAATGACCATTTACTCACCAAATTAAGAAAAACTATTAATACGGAAATACTAATACTGATTGCTGCGCAGCTGCTGTTTTCTGCCCGATGTGATTCAACATTGATTTATCCTTTAATATATGTGACCATAAGTCCCCTCTAAAGAAAACTAGAAAACCAACACTCTCTTCATCATGTTGTCAGAAAGCCAATACTTGAATCACATCATAGACCAGCATGAAAGACTGAATGACTTTGTGAACTCAGGTAATGTTTGTACAGATGGACATTTAAGCTTCAAACAGAGCTTTGACTCTGGCTTTGATTTGTCAATGAGATCTTTCTTTCTCTCATTACAGCTTCAGGAGATCTTCCGGAAGAAAAATGAGAAGAGAGGGAGGAAAGGAGATGCTGAGAAGTCTGCACAATTGGTAAGAAAGTTGGTACGGAGGATGAGGTTGTGTTTGCGTGCGAGGAGAGGTACATTTGTATGGATGTGAAATTCAATTATTTTGCTAATTACCCTTAGTACAGCCAACAGTGGAACGAGCATGGATTATAAGTCTTTATGGACATGGACTTCATTAATGCTTGTATCATCAGTGGGGTAAACTTGAAATACAATGTCCTGGTTTTATTGAGGTTAATATAACATTACTGTAAAGTTACTTCCTTCTTAAAATGGCATTTTAATACATCCATGAGTGTAATGTGGCACAACATCTCTCCCGTGAACTCTTTAATGTTACTGAAGGTGCAAAATGAATGCTGTGTCAAACTGTACATGTGGATGTATTTAAAATGACATATCATCATCCAAGCTAATTGTCATCTGTATTTAAGCAGCTGGTATTAAAGTGAGCAAAACCCTTCATGTAACCATGTCTGAGTGCATGCCACCTTATAGAAACTGTTTTTAACAATGTGGTTTCTCTCTTTTTACTGTGACAGTTACCCCTACTGTGTACTTGTTAAATTGGATACACCCTTAAAATAATTTGTCCTTTTCAACACTTCTGTGATTGAAGTTTTGGAACAACACAGGTCATCTTGCTTTACTACACTGAATGGTTCAATTATGTGTTTTATGTTTATATCTGCAGGCTTGATGCCTAATCGTAAAGTGTAAACTTAATAATTTATAAAGCCTGATTCACCCAGCCTCAGTCAGGCTGGGTGAATATTAGCTTTTTACAGATATATCGGTAATGGAATGTATGTTGGCTAATAAGTAACAAGACATGTCAGTACAAAAATGTTTTATTCAAATGTAAATTGTCTCTCCATCTTGGTCACAGTTCTTTATAAAAACTAATTTAAGGGAGCTTTATCAAAAATGTTGGTTTTTGTTATGTGTAAATGTAAAGATATGAATATGGGCAGATATATCATTATCACATTTTTGAAACTCTCAAATATAGATATTGTATTTTCTTCAAAAATCCAGTATTGGTTGGACTATATTTAGCATTTTCAGTTATGATTTTAAAGATGGGGTGCACGGTGGCAGAGCGGCTAAAGCTCCTGCCTCCCAATAAGGAGATCGTGGGTTCGTGGGATCGATTCCCGGACATCACACAATTTCTCTGGGTGGAGTCTGCATGTCCTCCCCGTGTTACCGTGGGTTCTCTCCGGGTTCTCCGGCTTCCTCCCACCGTCCAAAGACATGCATGTGTAGGTTAATTGATAACCTAATGAATGTGAGAGTGAATGGTTGTCTGTCCTTGTCTGTGTCTGTGTTAGCCCTGCGACGAGTTGGCCACTGTCCAGGGTGTACCCTGCCTAAGGCCCAAAGTCACTGGGATAGGCTCCAGTCACCCGCGACCCCTAACGGGACCAAGCGGTAGTAAATGGATGGATGGATGGATTTTAAAGATAAAATCTGAAGAAGAAAAATATTACACTTTCCCTTACGCATACAGTTTCACAAATCATCCCTGGGAAGTGCAGTGCACAGTGTTATAATGCAAAGTGTGTGTTATAAAATTTAATCATAGATATGTTGAAAATGTCACATCCCTCTGCAGAGTGTATTTCGTTGCATGTACTAACATGTCTTTTACCTTCTCTCCTCCTCTTCTCTGATTGCATGCTCTGTCCTCCTCTTTCTGTTCTTCATGTCTATCTCTCTCTGTGTGTTAGAGTATGCAGCTCTATGGATATCAGGTTGCCCCCATGAACAGTGTATGTATCCAAAACCATAATGCCTTAGTCTCCTTTCTGCGCATCTTTAGATAAGGATGAACAGAGGAACAGAGAGCTAGGTGTTTCTATCAGCTGGGTTACTACATGCATTCCATTTTCGGGGGGGGCAGTATACTTGAAATGTTACGAGACAATACCACAATGGGGACTTAAACATGGTGGTGATAAAAGGTTAAAATGTCATGGTAGACAGATATTTTACTAACAACATTTCATAATATCTAGAACCTCTTCTGAACTCTGTGTTTGATTGATTAAAAAACTATCTGGTTAATCAAGTAAAATTCACCCTGTTTTTACTCATTTAATATGTTGTTTGGACTATTTTCCCTCATTCTGGGGACTCTAGTAGGTTTGTTAGGTGTAAATGTCAATTATATGGGGATACTAAGAGGACTCTGTTTAATGCCCCTGTCACCCACTTTTGTGTCCTGACCTGGTCTTTGAAAAGGCCTTAACCCTGACCCAGTCCACCTGATCCTCTGTTGTCAGTTAAATGTACACAGTAGACTCCTTGAAAGGATGGATGGATAGAAAGAATGAGAGGGATAGAGAGTGACTTCTTTCAAGACAGGGTGTCCATCTGTCAGGTCAGCTGAGTGATTGATCAAGGGATGATGGCAGAGGGTGGGATGAATGGAGAGAGGGATGGCAGAAGAGGAGTAATAGATTTAAGGGGTCAGGAGAGATGAACTCTTACAAAAAGAGAGTGATGTGATTTAGAATGACTCGAGGCACTCTAAAGCTCTAAACACAATCACACACTGTCAATTTTAGACTGTTTTAGGACACGTGCTGTTTGTTGGGCAGTGTGTGTGTGTTACTGAGTTTTGTTATTGCAAAGAGAGAGCAGGAGATTTTTATTGAAGGAGGTCTAGGCTACACACACATTCACATTTACATTACAAAGAAAGCAAACAGGTTACATGTGTCTGCTGAGTGGTATGACACCCAAAATTAAACAGATTACTTAAAAAAAGGACATTCAATTTACAGAACTATTTGTTCTCTCACATACAATAAAGACTATCTTGTTAAATTTCTGTTATTTCCAAAATCAATATGACAATAATTTAATATGTGAGATTTGGGCACTTTCAATACTCAAATGCCTCATATTGTGCAGAAAAAAAGACTTATAGGTCCTAGTTTCCCCTTGAGATACATTGAACTGTAGAAGTTTGCTCAATCAGAGTGGCAATGAATATTTTGTGATGGAGATCAAGTACAGTGTAGCAGATGTGTACTGTCCAACTTTAGGCTACCAGCCACAGTCTCTATTCAGACTATGAGTGACTTTCCTTCTTTCTCTCTCTGTGTCTCACTCTCTCTCTTACACACACACACACACACACACACTCCTTGTCCTGTCAGTGGTGTGATGGATAGCTGCATTGTCACTGTGAAGTTAAGAGCGGTGCAGGGTCATGTTAAAATGGCTGCTGCTGTGTTCTCCCTGGAGAGAAAGACAAGGTGGGTGGTCAGGAGCTCAGCACTGTGGTTGTTTTTTAAGGCAGAAACCAGCTCTTTTTTGTGGCATTTGGGGCAGCAATATGTTCCGCTGGTTCACTGTCATAGGAGTGAAAAAGGAAACTTGCTTTTGGGTGGAAGAATTGTGAATTTGCTTCAGAGATCAGTTAGATATGATTTTTATGCTTGTTCGTTGTTGATTGAAAGGCAAAGTAACGAATGGTAGCTTTAGTGATTTAAATGTAAAGGTCAGGACAGCAGATTACTCATAGTTAATCCTTATTATGTTAACCAAAACCACTGGAAGACATTAGATTTTTTTTTCTCCAGCTAATGTCTTTCTTTATCTGTGATGTACTGTATCCCCACTTGCAGAGTTTTTGCCTAAATCTGATGCTTCCTCCCTTTAATCCTGTTTTGTTTGACACTAGTGGAGTTTTATGCTTGGTGCTTTACAGTGGATGGGGTGAATTTATCGTTAAATCAAACATTACAAATGGATATTACCACTGTAAATTGAACTTATGACAGAACATTTTGATTTAGTTTCTTTCTCCCTAGTTGCATTAGCAGTTTTTGATCTAATAAACAGCATTTCATCAATGTAGGGTTAGCAAATAATGTACAGTTCCTATAGTTTACTATTTGTTCTATCCGGTTTGGCAAAACAGAATCGGTGAGGTTTCCCATATTAGGCAGTTCAATGAGCGCCTGATGCCAGATCAGAATTATCTTGATCAAGTATTTACTATGTATGAATGCTGTATGTGACACTGTTCATGAATATGCAGTATATGTACTCCAAAGAGTCAAGAGTCTCCAAAGAGTCAAGAGTCATCTTCATGAATCTGTTTGTATATATTGAGAATTGATAGAGTGAATATTGGAAGCTGAAGTTTACTTCCTAAAGTGGTTGGAGGTGAACTGACCCTGGCCCTGCTTGACCGCTCCTACAGGTGCTAAAAAAAGACAGTCAGGAGTTTGTGGCACGAAGTTACTGGGACGTTCTGAGGAGAAGCGCCAGTCAAGTCCTCTTTTCTGACCTGGCGGAGGTACACAGACCCAATTGTCCTCTGTCCCTACATCCCTCCGTTTTTCATCCTTCACTCCTCCTCATCAGTTTCCTGTAGTTATTGTTGATCCTCCAACTAGCCCCATAGATTCAGAATAATGTAGTTGCATCAAGCTTATTCAACCAGAATAAGATCAGAAATGTTGACCTTCATAATAAAAGCTTTCCTTGACACGTAAGCATGACGGCCTTAATCTTTGTCTTCTGGAGCAATCATGCCTAGCTGCTCAACTCTCAAATCTCAAATATTTGTCAATATGGGCTTGTTGTAAAAGTTATGATCACCCCAACTCTTTTATTCTGGTTTGGCTTGGTACCGATAATTTACATAGACTGACTTGCCATCTTTCACTCTTCTTTTCTTTCCTAAACATTACTTCATATATACTTTAAATTACTCTTTATCTGCCATACTTCTGTTTTACAAACCGAAGTAGGGTACAGAAACTGCTGTCAATACATTTCCCCATTCCCTTTCCCCGTGTGAAGTCATTTCCGTTTGGATGAGCTCTAAAAGACTTCCTAGCACTAAACACAATATGTCCATTAAATTGATCTCTTCTAAAAGAGAAAGTTGTAGGAAAATATTTCTTTCTTGGGATAACTTGAGGCTCCTCCAAATGTTTGAGTGTCTTCCCCATTTCATTGTGTCACTCACTTATTCCTGATGAACAAATTTGACTTCTTTATATATGTTCTTGTTGATTATTGTTTCTAAAGAATTTGTACTGGTGTGACTGTATTAATCCAATAATGCTAGTTAGATGATAGATATTGTAATGTTCATATTCTAATAACCTGTTTCTCACCTGCTGTCTGTCATTGGTCTCTTCATTATGCTTTCGTATGTGTATCTGTGCCTTGTTATCTGTGCTGTGTTGTAGCTTTGGTGTGAAATCATTGTCAGTTTACACCACAACGTGTTTAATGACACTGGTATAATGATAACAAGGCTGACAGCAGAGCACATACAAAAACCCTGATCATTATAGCACCACACACTTATACTGAATCACATAGAATTTATGAGTAATTTTGAGTACAGCAGTCTGTTGCTTCTATACTTTGAATTGCAGAAATGTATATATTCAAGAAAAAAATGTAAATGTATCACTCACTTCAGCATTTCAAACCAGATACCTTCAAACAACTCTCAAAAGCTTCTACTTCCAATATTAGACATCGTAAATGTTGTTTATCACACATTCAAGTCATTTTGCACAGAATTAATAGAAAAACAAGACTAAGAGTCTACAGCCATGCTAGCAACTCTCTGTACGTAGTCACGGCGGTGCTTTGAGCTAAATGCTAACGCCAGCATGCTAACATGCTCACAGAGATAATGTCAACATGCTCATATTTAGCAGGTATAATGTTTACCATATTCACCATCTTAGTTTAGTGTGTCAGAATGCTAACATTTGCTAATTAGCGCTAAACACAAAGTACAGCTGAGGCTGATGGGAATGTCATTAGTTTTGCAGGTATTTAGTCATAAAGCAAAGTGTTGGACAAATTGAAATTTTCACCTGATGATGGTGCTAGATGCAAAGTAAGGGGATCACCAAAGTTATTATAATGCATCCTGTGGGGTTTAAGAGTGTATGTACAAAATTTCATGGCAATCCATCCAATAGTTGTCGAGACAACCACAAAAGTCAAACTTATTGTGGCGCTCTCACAGGCAATTACCAAAGTCAGTAGGAGTCATCCTCTGGGGACCATGGATGTCTGTTTAAAATGACATGTCAACCCACCTAACAGTTGTTGAGATATTTCAGTCTGGAACAAAGTGGTGGACTGACCAACTAATACACCGCCACCCCTAGAGCCACAGCGCTAGCATGGCTAATAATCTGTTAAAAACAAACAGACAAACAGGATTAACATCAAAAAGGTAAAAATGCTGTCCATCAGCAAAATCTCACATTTTGGCAATTTGTGCTTCATAGAAAATTCCGAGTCATTTTTACCTTTTCATTAGCTTGGTCATGTGCAACACAAATTGTCTTTCCAATACGTCTAACACGAGGTGAAGATGCTGGTAATGATTAATAACAGCTAACAGTGCTAGCAGGCTAGCTGAGTAATGACAGGCTATGTGCTGTGGTGGCAGCGGAAACTGAGGTGGAGATAATGACAGTGGAGCGTAATGTGACTGACCTTGTATTTACACCGAGCAGCCTTTCATCTGCTGGGATGTCAGATGGACAGAACAGACGAATCAGACAGAGGGGGAGGATGGGGTGAGGAAAATAATAGGTAGAAAAACAGGGACATTAAAAGTGTGAGCAATTAAAAATTAAATAAAATTAAGCAAATTGACCAGAAAAGTGAGAAATGGGGACACAATAAAAATACCAAGGGATGAATTAAAGAGAAAGAAAACATTGGAATTGTAACAAATCTATAAGAACACCAGATCAGATAAGAAGAAAACCTGAGGGGGGAAAAAAAAGGAAGAGATAAAATCAGAGAGACAACAAACAGGTGAGAGAGGCCCAAAGAAGATGACACAGGTCAGCAGAGAGAACAAATGTTGGGGAACAAAGTGGGTGGGGAGAGAAGAAGTTCGGGAAGCACATTTAGGGGAAAAGAAAGAAGCAGGTTGTATTAGAGAAAGATGTGTTTACTCAACAGATTAGTCACCGTTATACCTCTTTGCTTTTGTCTGGAGAAGGAGGGACTGACTGACAGGCTGGGAAGGAGGGAGGGAAGAAAAGAACGATTCACCTCTATGTTTGTCAGGTGACGGAGGTACTGACGGGTAGCATGAGGAGAAAGGAAAGCAGAGTAATCAGAGCAGGGGCAGGATAAGAGGGAAAGAAGTGGTGATTGGAGAGGGAAAGAAAAAGAGAGAGAGAGAAGGTGGGAGATAAAGTTGGGAGGTTAGAAGGGAAGTGCAGGGAGAGAGACGAACAGGTCGTGGGAAGGGAAAGGGAGGGTCAGCTGTTTTTACCCTGCAAGGTGTGACTGATTGACAGTGTGACTGACTTGACTAAAGACCAACAATGAGCTCTTCCTCCAAGGTATTACTCAGATAGGGAGGGTGAGGAAGACCGTTTAGTGTGTACATCAGTAATTACTGTTTTTACCCTCGGTTTCATGATCAAAGTCTGTTGCAGCTCACACACACACACACACGGACAAATAGACACATGCATACACCAGGTGTTGGCCCGTGCCCTGTGGGCGTGGTAACCATTATGTCTTCATGGGGATGATGAGCTCATGCCGATGCTGCCACACTTCCAGTAATGATAAGCTTATTATGATCAGTTTGACATTACGTCTACCCAAGGTTAGACTGATATGGCTTCTTAAAAGGGTTGAGATTAATACCAATATTGAGCCTTCTGATTTGCTGACAATTTCTTACATTATATATCGGCTTTAAATTTGACCAACAAAACACAAATTCTGCATTGCACTGACAAAGACTTTTGAGTGAAATTCTGCCACATCACAAGTTTTTTTGGTCAAACATCTAATATAAAATAAGTAATAGTTAAGTACTATTATCAAAACAATCATTAGCTCTAATAAGGAAGAACCTCTCTCATCATGTTAGAGATTGAAAGTACTGACTGTTTTTTTAAGTACAACAACTAGTGTCAGTTATCAGATAATGATTAAAGCTACATTAATCAATATGTTGGCTCTAATGTGAAAGGTGTCACTCATAGTGATGAACCCACAGAGAATTTCCCTCAGCTCTATAAAGCGATTTAGCGTCATTCAGCTCATTGTTTCAGTTTGATGGCTCACAGCTTTACTGGTTTGGATTTACCAGCCTAGCTTTCAGCAGTAGCAGGCAGCTGTTGAAAAAGCTCTAAACCCACTGTGCACTACCCGCCCAGCACCAAACAGCAGACGCAGCCACTAGCTGGCGAACATAGGGGAGCATTTAGCAGCTAAAGAGACAGATATTTCCCTCAGGAGTTGCTGGAGAACAAAATAGAGCTAAAAGGAGGGTGAATATTGGTGGTCAGACACAACAACTCCAAATGTACGTTAACACTTTCACCGTAACAACTTTATGAGGTGATAATATGTCAATGTGTTTACAGCTTTTTCTGCTGCCCCCAAATGGCCAAATAAAATCACTTAATGCAGCTTTAATAATTATTTTTTTGACCTTTGTTTTAGTGGTGACAGGGGGAGAAGTTGGTCCATAGCAGGCTGATGAAGATGACCACCTCTAGTTCCATATTTGATTTCAAATATTTCCCAGGGTGCACGGCATCCAAACATCAATAACGTCTCTCGCTAGTTTGCACGTTCAACTAAAATCAATCACCACTACCAAAGTACCTTCCACTCAGTGCCACATGGACCCATCCCAACTTGAATCACGTGATCAACTGGATTTGTACTTAATTATACATAAGACATTTAAACCTCTTGGGGACAACTGATAAGTTACTGCAACAGTGATTAGACAATTATCAGATTCATTATGAATTCCTCAATCACATCCATTTTCAAAAGATGAACAAAATTATTGATTTTAGTTTACCTGTCTCTTGTTTTGGAAGTTGCAAAACAGCAAAACAAACAGTTTCAGATTATGAAAAGGATAGGAGGGATATGGTGAAAGGAGGGGAGAGAGGCAGAGGCACACCACCTGGATGCTGTCTAGATGTATGAACAGCTCATGTGTCATAAAGACATCAGTAATGCGTCAGTCATACATTAAAAGAGCAAAAGTATTTTTGTCCTGTTTGTCCGTAATCAGAGGCTTAATGAAGAGACCCTCAAATAAGTGAGACACAGAAAACAAGACACTGGAATGATAAGTCTGTAATTGTTTCAGTTTGTCTGTGTTTACATGAAGTCCCTAATCAAAGACTGGAAGACTAGACTGCAAAGTGAATCAGAAACAGACTGAATGTTGGGAGTCACACTTAAACAAACATTAAAAGTAAACCTCGTTTTAGGACCACCAACTAATGTTGTTGGTCCAAAATAGAGGTTTACTTTTAATGTTTGTTTCCCAGAAGACGTTTTTTATCCTGTGAGTAACCAATCTGCATCCATTACAATTGGATCTACTACAAAGCATTTGGTTAGTGCCTTAATCTACTACAACTCACTGTAAAGAATATTACTAGTGTGCATTGGTAGCCATAAGTACCCAAAGCTGAGACCCATAATCTGATTTGGCTAACTGATTTGAATGCTTACATAACAGACTTTAGCCAGTAGAGATTTTAGTTTACTAATAATCTATCCCAGTAGTTCCCAACCTGAGAAGATATGATCAACAAGTTAGGAAAGAAGAACAAAAACACTTCTGCCCCATAAAATTGTTTTTATTTATCCTTACATTTATCTTTGCTTTTTTCTTGAATTGAAAATACTGAATAGTTTTACCTCTTCAGGCTTCTAAAAAGTATTCACATGACACAATCTGAACATGAATATCAATGTTAGCATGAAGTGCTCACAGCACATAGAAATATATAACCTTTGATGAGGGGTCCTGAATTGACTCAGTATAATTTTAAGGGTTACACATTTTATGTCACAACAAACAACACAACTACATCTGTCAAAGATGTGAATCTGTGTAGTTTGACATCTTTTTTTTTTTTTTTATCAACCTGTGTCATCTTGTTTGACATTCTCTTCTTGTCCCACATTGGATTTTAGGATTTTACTCTTGAGGTAGAACTACAAATGGCATCGTGGTGATTATGATGATGGTGATGATGGAAATGGCCTAAATGCTCTTCCTCCTTAGAAGGACATGAGATTCCACCCAATCTGATGTCTGCATATACCTCAGCATGGCCATGGATTGGACAGGGGGGTTGGCTGGGCAGGGCATGGCAGGGAGAGAGAACATCCTCTATTTCCGTCCTGATGCTGGCTGAGTCTTTTCTTGAACTGCTCAAAAGCACAGTCACCTTTTTCTGAGATGTTAGCAAGCATAAGTATAGGCAAACAGTGAAATACACAGTTTTCAGTTTTCTTAAAGGCTCATAAAACGTTCCCATGCCACCTTGTTTTTGTAAGGGATTAAGAAAATGTTAACTAACAGATTATAGCATGAGCAAACAGAACAAACATCCCAAAGCCTGTTGAATGGGTTTCAAATGACCAGGATTATTCAGAAAACACACACTTGCGGAGGCAAGACAGAGGGGCTAAGATTGAAGAATATATAAACAGATGTAAAAAGGAGAAAAAAGATTCTAAGATTCTCGTCCGTTAACGGAAAAAGGTGGAATTGGCTCACATTCTCTGCATTTGTGCTTATGTGTGATTTGAGATTCTGTTCGGGTGTGTCAATGTGGCATTAGCAGAGAGCGCATGGGATGTGGTGGCTTTAACATGTCTGTGTATGTTTGGTTTGCTTAGTGTTATGTATTGTCTGTCTCACCCTTAGTTCTTCTTCCTAATGTCTTCTTTCCCTCTTTCTCTCACCTCTTCTGTTTCTCTCTGTCGACTATACTCTCCCTGTTCAATACTTTGCCCTCCTTCTTCCTACATTCTTGCTGACCCCCATCCCCAACCTCCCACCCTCGGCTCAATGAATATCTGCACGACTCTGTTTTTCATTGTGTCTCTGTATCTTTGTGTGTGCTACTACCTGAGGCCTTCTTGTGTCTTCACCAGACCAGTATTGGTCTGTGTTTCATGCTGCTACAGCAACACTCCTCACCAGTCTAGGCAGCATGGAAAAAAATAGCGCCCTACCTCTTGTTTTATTTCCTTACTTTTGCTTTCAAAAACCAATGATGAGGATGAGCTTAAAAGGAACCTTTCTGTAGATTTTACCTCATTACCCCATTTTACCTGTCCATACTTTATCTTACTGAAAGATTTGACAGTGAAATGTTTCCCGCCATGTTTCATTTTGCCATCATGGTGGCAGTGTACTGAACCCACCTGTTATTTATATTGCTATTATCCCATTTCAGAGGTTTAACTGAAACGTTATTGCTGCCTAGACTGGTATGGCTGATGTCATGATGGCCGCTGACTGTTTGTCTGAGCTGATTCGTTTGATTGACAGTTTGTTGTTGCTCATCCGGCGCACGTTCTGCACACGTGCAGCGGAAACCTGCTTCCTGCTAGCCATGTCGGATTGATGATGGACTCGTCCCGCCCACTGTATTTTCTCCAACCACAATGCTTGATGTTTATGGATTAGTCACTCATTGATCCCCTGTCTTATCCTTGATGATTCATAGCGAGCAGATGAGAGTATCACCATCGACACCACCCTATTGGTCCATTTCTTTGGGAAGAAAGGGAAGGCAGAGCTTACATTTGACGACTTCTACAGGTACTAAAAAAATATACAATGGACAGCATAAAATGTGTGCTAATGTTATAAACAATGTTAACCTGATCACAAAATAGAAACATGCTTCTTTTGATAAATCTCTTTCCATTCCTTGCTATTTTTCAGGTTTATGGATAACCTTCAAACAGAGGTTTTGGAAATAGAGTTTCTGACTTACTCTAAAGGGATGACCACCATCAGTGAAGAAGACTTTGCCAAAATCCTGCTGCGCTTCACCAACGTGGAGAATATCAGCGCTTACCTGGAGAATGTCCGCCAGTGTATACCTGACGAGAAGGTACATACATACTGTACATGCATGCTGTTCTTTACTGGGAGAGGAACACACAGACAAATCAACAGCTGTGAAAAATGTTCACGAAAATGCACAAACTCTCTATCTCTCTTATCCCAGTTAATTTGAGTTCACGTTGACTGTTTGTGCGTGGCTATATCTGACAATATAATGCCATTTTTTTAATCTGTTTTTGCTTATTTGGATAATGTTGGGTACTGTTGCTCTTAGTCCGCTATACTAGACATCTATCCTTGTCCAACAACAAGAAACATTACGTGAGCTTAGTAACAGACGTTGCAGTCCTTTTTAGAACTGTTTATGATTAATTGTGTTTCCCTGCTCATCTTACTTGGCACCTGTATTGCCTTTTGGGATTTAATGGCTCCCATAAGGATGGCAACGTGATAATAAGTTTACAGTAAAGCGGGTCCTCTTTGTAGCATGGACAGCTTCAGTAAATAGAAGTAAAAATATGGGGGAAAATACAAAAGAGCTGCAGAATAGCCAAATGGTGGTAGTAAACTGTGAAATTAAAGAATACTGCACATATTTACAATACAGTTTTAAACAGGATTTTGAATCGTCTGTTTTTCTTTAGTTAACACCAGATATCTTTTCTGATCCTTTATCGATCTGTTTAATTTCTTCTTCCTGCTTTATGGGTGCTCCTACCTCCCGGCCATTCAACCAGCCAATTTCCCACCACTGTCTCTTCCTGAGGCTGTTGTGGCTCTCCACACTTCAGCGCTCCACTGCTCCACTTGACCACACACATACACTCACACACACACACATACACCAACACATACACACCCACACTTGACTGCACTTCCAGCTACATGTGAATGTGAATGTCTATTTGTCTGTCTATCTATCTGTTTAGCTAGATAGATAGATAGATAGATAGATAGATAGATAGATAGATAGATAGATAGATAGATAGATAGATGGCATGTAGTTCTTATGCAACCCAACTCTATTTCTGTCCCTCCCTTCTTTCCTTTTCATGCTGTGGAAGAAGCAGGAGGTTGGTCTCTGCCTCGTACAACACACAGCCTGCAGTTACAATCTGTCAGTCTATCCTGCTATTTAGTTAGGTCGCCATCTTCTTTGTTTCTCCATACAAGGGAAGTGTAGGTTTAGATACACGACTACCTTGTTCTTTTTGTATTTATCTGTGTATTTTAATCTGCATCTTTTCATGTCAACCTACAAATACTGCATTTCCTTATTTGTTTCAATTTATGGATTTTTTTGTATGTATAATGTTTGTTATTAATCTAGCCGTCAGAGGTTTGATCTTGATTCCCAGCAAAGAGCATGTGGTGGTTACAGCTACTTGTTGAATGGCTTCAGCATTATTACTGTATGCAGCTACTTTAGGGTTATGAAACACTGCAAGGCTGCTGTTGAAATATTCCATATCATTAACACACAATCCTGTCATTAATGACCTTTTATGTCATTAATGGGACTATTTCATGGAATCCCTTGGTTATTGAATGATAGTATGAGTTTTGGTCAGTTGCATTTTTTTATTTTGGTTAGTTAATATTTCAGACAACAGAGTGGTTGTGCCTCCTGGAATGTTGTATGCACGTCTGTCAAGGTCCCTCTGGATGGCAGTCTGTGCTGAAACAAGCTTTCGCCAGAGAACGACATTTTCATCAATACTCCTCCCTTAAGTCATTTTCTGGGCTGGTTAGAGTTATATTGCTTCACATGTGTTTTTTCTGGTATTTCAGGGAATCACCTTTGATGAGTTCAGATCCTTCTTCCAGTTTCTCAACAACCTCGAGGACTTTGCCATCGCCATGCAGATGTACAATTTCGCTGCTCGCTCCATTGGACAAGGTAGGAGGAGAGCAGTGGCAGCTGGGGCCACGGGCACTGAGGGTCTCTGCTTACACTCACAGATTATGTGTTTTTCCCTCTATCCTGGTGTGCAACAAGCAGCCAAAATGATCAAAATTGTTCTCTCTCTTCTACCAGATGAGTTTGCGAGAGCAGTGTATGTGGCCACTGGGCTGAAGCTGACACGTCACCTTGTACACACTATCTTCAAGATCTTTGATGTAGATCACGATGACCAGCTCTCCTACAAGGAGTTCATTGGGATAATGAAGGACCGTCTGCACAGGGGAGCCAGGGTGAGGAAAATGATAGGAGAGTGACTGATGGTGGATCCGTAGTCCAAATAACAGAACTCCATTTGAAAAAGACTAAGAGGAGACTAAATCACAGCCAGTCACAGCAAGGAGGACGTGACGATGAATGGGATTTTATTGATCCCCATTCGAGGAATGTACCTCCCTCCATATAGAGGTTAGAGGTTAAAGTCTGCTACAGAAGAGATACATGGAGATTATTGGGATTTACAGCACTAACTTACAGGAAGCAGTGAAAATGCTGAGACATGCAGCATTACCTAGAAATCTTAACATTTTCCGTGTGAAAGTCATAAAAAAGAGCTTAAGTTGTTATTCTGATAAAGATGATCCAATGATATCACCTCTCATGTCGTAGTGAAATTCACAGTTAGAAGGAATCTTCTTTTGTGAAGCATTTCCAGGTCAAGCATGCAAACGATTGCAATGTTCTTGAGGGTGTATTTTATTCTGAGGACTTGGTAGAATTTGTTTGGAACAGAAGAGCTGAAAATTTAAACATAGGAGCTCCTCATCCACAAATGACTCTTAACCCTTCCTTCACCTGTGCTGAACTGTGTAGTAATGGACTAACACATTTTGAAAAAACATTATGTGGACAGTAGCAAATAATCTTAATAGGGCAGACCACCAGCTTTAACGTAGCAATCCCACAGTTGTTTTTGCAGAAGGGGCTTTGTTAGTTCAAACCCAGGTGATCCAGTTGAAGAAAAGTCTCTATAACAACTAGACCGCCCTGCAGTTTAAAAGGTTGTTTCCATTTATTGTAAATGGGTTTTAAAACAACAAAGGCTATTATTGCCTTTCCTCCACTGCCAAGCTCAAGTAATTACAGGAAATGAATAATGTGGCCAAAATGGAGTCAACGCAAGAAAAAAAGGACTTTGAAAATATTATAGGTAACATGTACACTGGCATCTGCAAAGACGACACTGACTAGAATAAATACATTTGAATTATGACCATGGCCATGTAGGGTGACAGCTTTTAGGAAGAAGCTGGTAACAACTTCAATGAATTACTTGAAGTGATGAAAAACTCCAGCTGAATTGGAAATCACTGAGTGACTTCATAGTGTTGTTTCCAAGGAGGGATACTGCCCTCTAGTGGTGTAAGGTGATGCAATACTACGGTCCAGAGCCTCATTTACAACACAAGTGAAACACATACATGAGATGCCAGGTTCTTACAAGCTTACAATTTCTTTGCCTGATATGCCACAAACATCTTTAACACTGCACAACAGTGAACCTGGAAGTGGTTGTATTTATGATCCTATAGGCTTCTTTGGATGCTGTCTTGGCCTCACAGTCTTTGCTTATTAACAGTGTCTCTCTCTCTCTCTCTCTCTCTCTCTCTCTCTCTCTCTCTCTCTCTCTCTCTCTCTCTCTCTCTCCTTGCTTTGCTTGCATCCTCAATCTCTTTTCTTTCTGCCACACTCATCTGTGCTGCCATCATCCTAACCTCTCCTGTATTACAACACCCATACATTACATTCTTCTTCTTTCCTACACACCCCCCTCTCTTTTGTCTTTCCTACATCTTCCCTGCCTCCTACCTCTCCCTGTGGTTTCCCTTCTTCCTCCTTGTCTTTTCTCTGCTATGATGTCTATTCACTGACCTCTCAGGGCTATAAATCTGTGGAGCGCGCCACCTCTTTTAAATCCTGTCTGAAGAGGGAGCTGGCAAGCAGATAAGTACCACCAACAAGTTGGATTACATTCATGATGTTCATTGTTTTCATCATTTTAATGTTATTTTTATACTTTATATCTAGAGTTTGGGTAATTTTTTGAAAACATAGGGGCAGTATGACTTCAAACTTCTCTAACATCTCTCACTCACCTGTCCTAACTTAAACATACAGTGTCTTGACTCAGTACCTGGTCCTACTGCAGTGCATTAACAGCATGGGTAAATCTGAGTTAGGTCAGGTGGTAACCACTTCATTACAGTAAAATGACAGTTACCTGATAAATTACTGTTTCACTTTGCTAGCTAAGTCTGTCTTTCATAATATACACCTCCTAAAGAAATACATGCCATGTCTAGATTCCTTCATCACATTTTACAGTCATGCTAACCATTACTTGTACTTCCTGTAAACCGGCAAATTTTCAAGGTCACTACATAGTGCGCCAGTAGGAGCACAGAGTTGCAACAGTGGGTTCTTGAATGTCTTTTGGAGACATTTTGGAGAATCCAGAATGTGTGGACAGCTCAAAATTATGTGCAAAGTAGTGAACTTTGAAAACTTTCCTCACTTCAACACTTTCATCCAGAAACAACAAACGGGGAAAAAAACCTGAATTGCTATTTCCTCGAGACTGGAATATTTTGTTATCACTATCACTTCATTTTAGTATAGCGCACAGTTTAAAGAACTGACTTCTGGCTCCCAGCATGACCATGCTCCCCCCCTTTTGCTCTGTCTTTACTAGGTGAAGGCCCGACACCACACCTCCTTCTCCAGCTGTGTTCGCTCTGGTGCCAGAAGACAAGTGCACCAGCTCTGGAGGAGGTACAAGGAGAAGCTGTAGAGGAGGAGAGAGAAAGAAGGCAGAAAAAGGAAGAAGTCTGATGATGGAATAAATCGAGCTGAGCTCTAACCTTTATAGTCAGTGGCCTGAGTTAACAACATTGTATTATTTAAGGGCAGATCTCTAATGGACCGCCAAAGCAGATAATAACTACAAGCATGACTACACACAGCTGACTGACGCTCTGTAAGCTGATAATGAGAAACATCATTCCTTTTTTGGTTCCTGTCATCTTGATCTGATGCCAGTCATCCCAAGTATGATTTACAGTGTATTAAAACAAAACATAATTAGATTACAATATTACTTTACTCTCCAAGCATGGCTCCTCCACAACAGTCAGTAGAACTGCAACTGATCATTATTTCTATTTTGGATAAATCTGATTAAATTAAGCTTTAAAAACATTTTTTAATTAGCTTACGTGTTCTGACCAGCCATAACAATATAATATAGATATAAATAAGCAAGTTTTAGCATTTTTGAAGTTCTACCAAACAAATGCTATTTTCACTTAACGGACTACGTTACCACTTACTAATTAAATATATGCTTTTTTAAAGTAAGAATAACTGGTTGAACTGCTGCACTACAAACTGTAACAACTGAAAGAGCACAACAATAAATAAAAATAACAATCTATTTGATAATGATAACATTATCCATATAAAATTAATAACAGTATATAATATAAAAGAGTATATAAACATACAGCAGAACACTAAAATTGTAGAATTAAATTAAGGTATTGTGAGTATGTATTGTCCTCACCTCATTTTAATCATCTCAGTCTTTCTTCGCTTAAATTTTGTTTGCTCTCATCTAGCCAGTATAGTGGTGGCTTTTTATTGCACTAAGAGAGTATATAAACACTATTGCCACAGAATGCTATATTATCCTAATATTACTAAAGCATGTGGGATGTCTTTGACCTGGATGTGACAGCATGAAAGACAAGGGAAGATAGTTTTTTTTACATTTCTTTTGTAATTTCAATATATGACATGACTGGATCCTTAATGTCTTGACCTGTTTTGTGTTTCAGAGTCTTAGTTGCATGTATGACGTACATAGATATCCACATAGGTGCCTTTTATCCATTCTCTTTCTCATCTGAAAAATGTCACATTGAAAACAAGACTTTTTCAGCAAATAATTCAGCACTGTGTAGCTGTGTAACAGCAACAGAACTGCACAACATGTGCATTGATCACATTATATGTGCTATCTGTGATCCATCACCCAATCTTTAATGTTTTATATATTATTAATTGTTAAAAATCTTTTTTGAATGTCTTTGTGTGAAATATGGAATATATTTTGAATATATTGAAATGAAGGAAGAAGTCTAGATGTGTAAGGAATGGTTGGGTTTTGCCAAGTTATTTCTCATAATGTAAATTATTGTCATTGTGCTCCCAATAATTAATGTATTTGTCACATCAGTGGACCTGGTGAATGAATTTTCATGCATGAATAAACTATTTTAGGAAGAGGTGCATATTTACTGAGCATGCTCAACGAAACCCTTTACGCAACAACTTTTTAATTAACGAAAGAGGACATGTTACACCTGAATTCTGCCGTTAAAACTTCTGCGAGATAAATAAAGTGCTGTAGTCCCACTGGCTGCTACACTGGTAAGTCAGTTGTCTCAATGTTTGTACTGAGGCAAAAAGTTCGTTGACACCACAGGAGGTTGTGGGGCATAACCAGATTTTTCTCATGTCCCGTACATTTTTATTTATTATACTATGTATGTATTTGTTTAAATTTATCTGTAAATTAGCGTTAGTTCATCGAACCACAGAAGCGGAAAAATTAACATAATCTCACCTGGCCTCGTTAGACACCTGTGGTAACTTTTGATGAAATAACATTAATCAGCTTTTCTAGAAAGTTCAGTAGTTAATGTTAGTGTTGTTATCAGTCGCGATGAGTTATAAAAGCATTACATATAATATAATATATAATACAACTTAATGACCATTTTGGTGATAGGCTATTTTCTACCATGAATACTTTTGGTCAAGTTTGAACTTGTGGCATAGCTGAAGACAGGACCGGTATGTTACGGCGAAATTAAATGCAGGGTTTGCACGATTTTCGACGTGAAGTGACTTTAGCTGATATCTTAGACCACTTGTTTTCCGTGTCTGTTGTCAACGTTTAACTTATAAATTAATGCCTCTGAAACCCCTTAAAACGAGGTGGAAATGGCGAGTTGGACACGGAACTATTTTGGTTGCCAGGTTTCTGTCAGGAACATTAAAAACGACGCACCGCTCAGCATGCATCGCATGTAAACGGTGTAAACCCAAAGTACTTTTAATACCTCAGTCATCGTCCCCGTTGTCTTATAGTTAATTCTCCAAACAGTCCGGTCTATTCTCAAGCTTTTGGCTGGTACAGTTCTTTAAAGAAAAATCAACAAATATATAAAATGCACGGACTTATGTGACTCATTTCGCAAAGCATTGTGGGTTTTATGAAATTGAACTCTTAACATTAAATCAACAGCATTAATGGCATTTTAGACTAAAGTGGTCTTATCGTGGTTTTGTTAAGGTGATACTTTATTAACTGGTCGTGTTAGTCATATGTGACAGCAGAGAGGAACCCTGAGTGAGGATGATGGTTCTGCGCATGACCCCCTGTTTTCACCCTCTTTCAAACTAAGACTATACTTTCAGGGATCATTTCTATAGTTTCTGACTTGAGAAATGTGTTTCTAAAGTGATTGGTCTCGCTAACCACGATGATGAGTCGTGATATTCCCTTCTGAGCGCGAAGCGGATGGAGAATAATGATTCAGTTCATATGTTCTTCATCATTGATGACCGTTCTTTACTTCCTCGTGGAGTATTGAGGAGGGGAATATGATCAGAGTGGTAGTCATTACTGTGAAAAGTTAACAAAACGACTGTAATTTGTACTGAAGGTGGTGGTTTAGTGCTGAATTAGAACATTACAGGGAAATTAAGATTGAAAGAGAAAGACAAAAAACTTTTATCAAATTCGTCATATTTTTGCCTTGCAAATATGAGAAATTATGATTGCAATGTTTTCAAAAATACAAAAATGGAATAACTTAAGAGTCTCAACATCAAACTCCACAGTAGTTTTCTCAACAACTTTTAACTTAATGATAATTTAATAACAGATCAGTTAGAGGAGCTTCAGAAATTTTGTTTCTGAACACATTATAAATGTTAGAAATGAAAATTTAAACTGTTAACTATGTAGTGCTGAACTGTGGCGTTGGACGTTGAACAGATGTTCAGGATTTTTGTGGGCGGGGCTGAAATCATGGCTCGATGACGCACTGGAGCCACCGAGCATGGCCCCTCCCCTAACACTATATAATAACTAGAGCGCATTAGCGTCAGTGGTTCGCGCTCAATCGCGAGTTACTGTCATTGCGGTTTGTTACCACAGCCACCTTGATGGAGAGCTGAGGATCACCACCAACACCCGCCTCTATAGTGAACATTTTACACCTGATAGTTTTACAAACTTTCATCGGAGACAACTGGGATTCACCGATAACCCGCTGTTACTGGTGAATGGGCCCGGACCGACTATCTCCCGCACCGGCCTTCATCCCCTTGGCACCACCTGAGAGACAAGGTGTAGTACATTTGCCAGTGCGACACAATTCCACGCAGTAAACAACATTTCTATTGAAGTTACTTTGGTAACAGTTTGTCAACAGTTGAGACCATATGAATGACTCAAACTATATGTTATGTGCTCTCCCCTGTGTTTTGGAGTATGTGACCTCCTCTTTAAGAGGTCATCCATGACCCTTCACCTTTTGTGGCTCAGGTGAATGGAGTGGCTGTTCCTGGATTCCTGTGCTCACAGTATGAGCGACCTGAGAAATCAGATGCAATTGCTGGCCATGTGTCCAGGTTCAGCTGTGTCTAACCCCACAACCCCTTCCCTAATCAGCTGTTTTCTGCAGGCATGTAAGTCATCATCTCCACCGTACTATTCTGGCCTTTACTCGAAATTTTATTTGGGTATAATATATACATTACATTAGGCCTGTTGCGATAATATTGTATGAACATGATAGTAAAGATTTGACAAGTGTTTTCCCCATGTGCAGTTGTCATCTTCCTCCAGCCTACCTCCTGCCTCAGTCTGCCCCTGCACTAGAGCGCCACCAGCCTCCATTTAAAAAAAAAAGTGAGTTGTGACACACATACAAACATGTCATTACTCAAAAACTGGTTGACAGCTGTCCAAGACTTCTATGAAATGTATTGAAAGTGTATTGAATAAATAATGTGTACATAACACATTACAAAACCATTACAATACAAAAGACCTTAAATGGGAGGTTTAAAGCCTGTGTACTCCCCATCTTCATCCGGGTACTCCTGATGAATACGGAGCACAACACAAGAAGGTATGACAACCCTGTTGTGCTTACCCAGGTATCCCCGGCACCAGGAAACAAAAACATCCGTAGGGTAGGCAGCGAGCACGACTGTAATGACAAAATAACAACAAAATGTCATATCATGTGGCAATTTTATATTTATCTAGGTTTGTTTTGGGTAGGTGGTCTTTTTTCTTATGATTGCAATAAAAACTGACACTGTGGAGTTGTTGACAGATTAATTCTCGCCAGCAGGTGGTACTATGAATGTAATATTAATGTGCCACAGCCAAGTTCCTGAAAAATATGCTTTGTTATTTTCTTCCAGTTCTACTCTGTCAACATTTTGAAGGAATCCTCTCAGTAAAGATGACAATACACCTCTCGAGGAGATTATCTGTCTGCTTAGCTGTGCTCAGGTCGAACAGTGAGGGCAGAACAACCCCTCTGAAAGGAGTTGAGTTTATGTGTTTGATTGATGCATTAAACAAAAACAGCCTTAGTCTTATTTTTTCCTCTCTGTTTTGGTCAGATCTTTCAGAACGGGACCCCAGAAGAAGTCCGTTTGATTCAGTAACCTGCAGTCTGCCCCAAATCATTTTGGCTGTATGGATGGACCAGGACATAGACAGCGATTGTTGTTTTTATTTCCAGTGAATTTCCACGACCATGGAGCAAAATTTTCAGAATGATTATCCCATTAATGCATGTTACTGCTGGAACAGTGCTGCTGTCTCTATGGTGGAGAGGAGGTGGTGTGGCTCAGATCCTACTTAGTGGGCATCACATGAAGCTGCTTAACTGTTCTTCTGGATCCATCCTCTTCACTTATGTTTTATAATCTACATTTTGTCATCATAATTGTATATACTATGATTTTCTGTTGTGAATCTATTCTGTACACATGACATCTATTGCATGTCTGTCCGCCCTGGGAGACGGATCCCTCCTCTGCTGCTCTTCCTGAGGTTTGACTTTGTTAAAAGGGTTTTTTCCTTATTTGAATCGAAGATCTAAGAACAGAGGGTGTCGCATATTGTACAGATTCTAAAGCCCTTTGAGGCAAATTGTGATTTGCAATATTGGGCTATATATATATATAAAATTGACTTTACTTGACACAGATCCATGTATACATTAATCAGCATCACTAATATGATTGCATAAACAGTGCGACTTGAGGTTCTTGAGTCCTAAACCTTACCAGTTTGTGAAAGACAGGCATACCATTTGATCAACACAAATGTAATTTCTACACATTCAAAATAAAATAAAAATTATTTTATTGTCTAACTTACACAGCTCTGTCCTTCATCTCCAGTGGCCCATGATCTGCCTGGTAGGTGTTTTGGGCATTTTCCAGGGAGTAGGGGTTCACGCAGACAGGCTCAAGGCCTGGATGAAGAGTCCTGCACCTTGGCTCTTCAGGAAGGCTTACTGTAAAGGTTGTAGCATTTTATTCACAGAATTTTCATACTTAATATGCAACATAACTAAAACCATGATGGCTGTTAATTTGACAGACAAATAATAATAATTTAAAAAATCTGCTAAGGTGGCAAAATATGTTTTATTCTGTTATCTAACTTTATTTGGCTATTCATGCTAGCCATGCTAGTTACATATTGCTATCTTGCTAACTTGCATAAAAGGGAGGAAAGAAATTACCATTGTGTTGCAGACCCGAGAGGGACGAGGTTGATTCTCGGGTAGCTGGTCATTGTCCTCTGAATTGGATTCTGGCTCTGGAGGCTAAAACTTGTATGGCTGGGTAAATCCAATAAAGCTGCTAGAGGGAGCCTCCATGTTTGTTTGTATTTGACAGGTGAGAGAGGCGCCCTCAGTGGACACGCCCCTAGCGTTTCAGAGCCGAGAATATTGCTTATTTTCAAGATTTTGATAAATCTTAATAATAATATTTTTCTGCGATGTGACAAACTCAGAACACATATTTATTTATTATTGCTTTACACGGACTTTAAGACTTTTTATTCCAGCGTTTTCTTTCTCTCCTGTCCATGTGCTCTCTGTTTCACAGCTGTGCTGTCAGAGTCATGCGGTGATTGGCTGTGCTATGCTGCGTCATTTACATAAACACACGTGACTGGTTGAGACGCAGGTCGGTGGCAGAGAGGAACCCTGAGCGAGAATGATTGTCCTGTGAATCAGAGTCTGTTTTCACCTGCTGTCATGTCAAGACTATACTTTCAGGGATCATTTCTATAGTTTCTGACTTGAGAGATGTGTTTCTAAAGTGATTGGTCTCGCTAACCATGATGATGAGTCGTGATGTTTCCTTCTGAGCGCGAAGCGGATGGAGAATAGTGATAATTTCACATGTTGTTCATCATTGATGACCGTTCTTTACTTCTCGTGGAGTATTGAGGAGGGGAACATGATCAGAGTGGTAGTCATGTCTGTAAACAGCAAGTAGAAGTATAGACACAGTCGTAAAATGTTATTAATGGAATAATGCTAGTGATTCAGTGCTCGAACAAAACATCATTAATTCACGTGTGATTTGAATGAAAGGAAAAAAAGAACTTTTAGAAAAACTCTTTAATAATTAGTCATTTCTTACCGTAAAATTCCTATTACTCTCTGTGTCCAGCTTCCAGGCAGCTTATGATGCTCATTTCTAGCTATTCTCTGACGTTTATACACCAAACAATTGATTTTAAAACTAATCAACAGATTTTCATTTTGTGAGTGTGAGAAAGGGAACATGATCATAGTGTTCTCAAAGATACGATTGTGTATGTTTAGACACAAATTAAAAACATAACAGTGTAGTACCTGGAAGTACACATGGACAACAAACTGGACTGGACCAAGAACACTCCTGTTTACAGGAAGGGCCAGAGCCGCCTCTATTTTCTGAGGAGGCTGAGGTCTGCCTCATCTGCCGGGCAATGCTGAGGATGTTTTATGAGTCTGTGGTGGCCAGTGCTATCCTGTATGCTGTTGCATGCTGGGGCAGCAGGTTGAGGGTAGTGGACGCCAACAGACTCAACAAACTGATACGTAAGGCCAGTGACATTGTGGGGGTGGAGCTGGACTCTCTGTCGGAGGAGGATGCTGGCCAAACTACATGCCATCATTTCCAGAGGACACTAAAAAGTGCTGAATACGCCTCGGACATGCTCCGTCTGTCGTCACTGATGAACCTGGTTATTATCTCTGATTAACAGTAATTTAGCAACTTTCTTTTTCCAAATTCCTTCAAATGTACCTTAATTTTCAGTTTCAAAAATGCTTTACAAATTTTTTCTTTGAATCTGCCTGCGCTTTATTGTAGAAGCTAGGTAAGCTGAAACAGAGGAGAAATTAGTGTCTGAACATTAGACTCCACAGTACATTTAATCATCTCACTCAACAACTTTTCTAATGATAATTTAATAACAGATCACTTAAAACAAATGAGAAAAGGGTTAAATGTTAGTGTCATGAATGTATGTAAGCCGAGACTTAAATGCCTGCCTGTCTTACTTCTTCCAGTCAGTGAGAGAAATTAGCCTTTTGTCTTGCCAGTATTTTGAACTTTGACTAAATGTAGTCATTGTAACTTTTTATAACTTTTCTTTTCTTACTTTGTTACTTAAGACTTTTTATGCAAGCGTTTTCTTTATCACATCCTGCCTTTCTCTCCTGTCCATGTGCTCTCTGTTTCACAGCTGTGCTGTCAGAGTCATGCGGTGATTGGCTGTGCTATGCTGCGTCATTTACATAAACACACGTGACTGGTTGAGACGCAGGTCGGTGGCAGAGAGGAACCCTGAGCGAGAATGATTGTCCTGTGAATCAGAGTCTGTTTTCACCTGCTGTCATGTCAAGACTATACTTTCAGGGATCATTTCTATAGTTTCTGACTTGAGAAATGTGTTTCTAAAGTGATTGGTCTCGCTAACCATGATGATGAGTCGTGATGTTTCCTTCTGAGCGCGAAGCGGATGAACAATAGTGATAATTTCACATGTTGTTCATCATTGATGACCGTTCTTTACTTCTTTTTGCAGTATTGAGGAGGGGAACGTGATCAGAGTGGTAATGAAATAGATGTGAAAAGTCAAAACTACATATCAAAGTAGTATACTGCTGTTATACCATTGCAACAGTAACTTAAAGGTTCATATGTGACACAAGGAGGTTAAAGTAGGTTTCATGGTTGATGATATAAAGAGGTTCAAGAAATGGTTGAGGATAGGTGAGTAAATGACTAGATGATTAACTGATTAGGGGATTGACAGGAACATAATCAAGAATTTTGATAATCAGTTCAGATCACCAAGTAGATCAGTGGGAATAATGATTCATTTCATATGTTCTTAGTCATTGATGATTATTCTTTACTTTCTCAGGATGTATTGAGGAGGGGAATATGATCAGAGTAGTAACAGGTCCTAGTATGATAAATTAGTATTATTAGTGATATAGTGTATAAGTGAGAGCATTCTATTAACAGTTTCACACAATTTCACTGATCTGCAGGTGGTGGTAATGCGCCACGAAATGCAGAGAAGAAGAAGACTGCTGTTGAGAGAACATGGATGTAAAGATTCTAGATTTAAAATACTTTAAAAAATCGGAAGGAAATGCATTCAACACATTTGTCAGAGCTCAAGTATACACTCAATGTGTTTTTCACTTGACTGATCAGACCTCCTCCCAGGACTGTGTAGGCATGTACAGGCCGTGCTAAGTGCAGCAGGTACAGCCTTCCTTCAGTGTCTGCCTCAAGTGCTCAGTTATGAGGTTCCATTTGTGCCAGAATGATGTTACATGCGCACTATGTCAACTGCTCACCTGACAAAACATTTGTCTGCGTCAATTTAACTTTAAAGCGATAATGTGATCGATGAAGTGAAGGCTAGCCTACTATTTCTATGACTTGTTTTTAGTCAATTAAGTTAACTAGCTAACTAAATTTAGCTAACTTGACTGATCTGATTGTCAAAATAGTTTTGTCACAACTGAAGTACAGTTCAAAGTTGAATAGACAAATGTTTTGTCACATGTTCAGTTGACATGTGACATTATTTTGGCACAAATGGAACCTCATACTCAGTTGCTCAACTGCTGTTGGGAACACGTTTGATTGTCTTGCCTTCCGCTGTCATGTCCTCATGTTTTGTGGGGTTTAAGGTCTCCCATTCAACCCAATGTCACCACAAGAGTCCTGTTTCTATCGCAAACAAAACTAAAGCTCAATGTAATATCCTACTAAACTTTGTTAGAAGTTAGTCTCTATGCCATTCATTTGGTAAGCTAAATATTGAATTTAGTTATCCCAAATTATTATGTGTATGTCATACATGAATTCAACTTTTGGTGAAACAACAGGAATGGATCATGCGTTCTCTTAATACATCCATGGGGAAAAAAACTTTTGTTAAACAACAAACAACAATGTATACAACACAGAAATGCAGGTATTATGGAAAAGAATATAAATTAATTAAACCACCGAAGATCTACTACAATAACAATATGAATTTAATAGAATTCTCAATAAATACAGTCTGTTGTCTCTTGGAGTTCCAGAAACGTTTACATGAAAAAAATAATCATCAAAACAGTTTTTAAAGGCTGTGTTTTTTTGTTTTGAGTCTATCACATACAATGTATTTTAAATAATTAATAAATGACATTTCTGTTTAGCTTCAAGGAATTTCTATTATGAAAACAACATAAAAACAGGAAGTTGCGCCTTACGTACTCTTGCTGCGTGACGTAATACGTAAATAAGTTGCTCAAGCTTCTGCTGCTTACTCGGAAGGTTGTTCTCTTCCTTTAGCTTTAATTATCTCTCTTAATATTAATGACAATGCTGCATACAAACTCTTGGAGATAAAAACAGAACTGACATTTTATACGACACAAGGATATGCCATCTGACTTTGTAACGTAACTACAAAGTAAGCCCCGTGTGGCCAACAAACCGAGTCGTTAGTCAACGAGCTAACAGCGGTTAGCACCACAAATCTCCACACCGTGTGCTGTTCAGTCTCACTTTCTCTTCCATTCCGTCTTCATCTGTAGTCGGCCTTTAGATTCTGTGACCAAGTTCAGTCCGTGGTTTCGCCAGGAGAGGATGAACTGGCTTTTCCCCCTGTCCAAAGGCTCTGGACCGCTCCCTCCTCTGAACAGCCTACAGCAACAAAGACAGCGGCAGATCGAGTCACTCAAAGCCGCTCATCCCAGGTAACGTGAACGGCAACCCGTCATTAAACCAGCACATTGGTGCTGCGGATTAACTTATTAACATTAATGTTGTTTTTTCAAACTCAGAATATGGCTAATTTTTCTCGACCACTTGACTGACGTTTATTACTAGAACATGTTGAGTGAGTTCAGTGTACACATACACAGCTGATGTTTACCTAGCAATGCTAACTTTAGCCACCTGGCTCACAGTTAAGTCAGAAGAAGTACGTTAGGCTAACAAGCAGCTTATAGCCTAGTTTTTCGCACACATTTGTCCCCGTGATTCTGTAAACATGTCAAAATGCCACACAAGTCACACGATTTTACGTGAACCCAACCACTGCTTTGACATGCCACAGTGTAGTCGTTGAGTGGCTAATGTTTGCTAACCTTTCCTTGTAGCTGATTAGCTAACTTAGATGTGATTTGCCAGTATGCTGTGTTAGCTGGCTAGCTAATCAAGTCAGCCAGTGACAGTTACAGTGTCTATTTTTAGGGATGATGACACAAGTTGTAGCTGGCCTGCCATGTCCTGTGATCATTCCAGTGTTTGCCACGCCAACTTGTCACGCATGTAGTTTTAGGAGGAGCTAGCTAATTAGATGTGGAGATTAAAGTATTAGCCTTTGTTTACTTTCATGGAACTGCAGAGGCCACAAAGGCTGATGTGCTGTGGTGAATACTGTTCATGACATGGCAATGATGTTAAGGAATAAGTGGATGGCAATAGATAATTCATACTCTTTAAAGAGTATGAATTATTGTTAGGTTTAGCGTGTACGGTACAGATTGTCTAAAAAGTTTATATTAATTTTGGGACCAATATCAACATTACTAGCCAGTGAATTTCTTTGTAATTTATATAAACTCTTTGAAGTGATGACTGCAGTAAACAGTATAGCATTACAGTTATTGTATATAGTAATAGTAGTTGAATGTCAGTGGTGGAACATAGCCATGCAGTGGTAATGAGACAAATAAATACTGGGATCAGCATTGGGCACAGTGAAATTTCTTGTACTCATGTTTTCTCACTAGTTCAGATATAAATAGTGTAACACATTTTTGTTGTGCCATAACATTGACACATGCTCATAAATAACAGTAATTAAACTCATACATTGTACTGTATATACTGTAGTCAGACTAAGCCATTGCTGACACCTGTTTCTCAGCCATTAAATGCCAATCCACCAACATATTGCCTTTACACATGCCTGAAAAGCTGTGTTCTGCTTGGTGAGGATAATTAAATACCTCTCTATGAAGACTCTATGATGACTCTCCCCACTGGAGTCTTTATTGCTCAAGAACAATCTGAACAAACACATATATCACAAATACACGATTCACTATCTGAATACTCTGAAGGCAATACAATAGTACTATAAGAGAAATGGGAAAAGGATCTTGAGATCCAGATCACAGATGAACACTGGAGCGAGATTACTGAACAATCGCAGAGAATTAGCATTGTACCAGGTGTAAACTCTGCATTCTAAATTCTTGTGCTCCCTTGGAGAAAATAACCTATACCATAAGAGTTAGCCCACAGCTATTCCCTAGGACTAGGCATCCATGGATGATTTAGATGGAATCTATTTAATTTACTAATCATTTTGTTTTACCTTTTTTTTTTACTTTTCATCCCTGTATCTTTAATTTGTGGGGTGGGAAGGATGTGGGAGGCCTTGTGTCAGTGTAGGAGGGAGAAGTGGTGTGTATGTATGTGTTAAACGCAAGATATAATGTTTCTTAGTATGGCACTGGTTTTATGTTATGTCGTGCTGCGTTATGTTTGTTATGCTGTGAATATGGAAAATGAATAAACTGAATTTTCCAAGCTAGCAGAATTTTCATAAACATTGATAGACGACGTATAATATGTTTTCTAAATGTGCTGATCATGACTACAGATGCAAGATTACAGATCATGACATTCTTGTGTTACTGTTTCCCAACAGCCTTGCAGAGATCCAGAAGGATGTGGAATACAGAATACCATTCACAGTCAACAACTCCACAGTTAGTGTTAACATGTGAGTGCATCTTTGCACATACAGTCACAGAGTCAGAGTGTCAAAAGCAGGCGGTGGGCTGGCTTCACAGTCACTCTGTACCTCAGCCACTGACGTGGTTGGAATTCTGACTTCAGTTGGAAAACTTATTAACCACATGACACTTGACCATGAATTTGTTCTTTTTATACTTATATAGTTGAAATTACAAAAACATGGAATGGTAATTTCATATGAGGTTGAACTGCTATTGTAGGGGATTCAAATTTCTATGCCTTTTTAATTTATTTTTAACAAATATATAGACATGCATTAATTACAACTAATGCGCATAAGAGCACAAGGATTTGAATGTGTTGTATTAATAACTCACAAATTACAATGGCAGCATGGAGTGTCAGAAGACGAGGTGACCCCAGCCTTTCATTGAGGAAACTAAATCCAGAGGACTACTAGCATTACACTAGAAACCAGATTTAAATTGTCATATTTTCACAGGGCAGTTGGAGAAGAAAGACAAGAAAAGGCACTTTAGCAACTAAAACAACATGTCTCATTAGCTTTAGTCCCCACAGCATGAACTAGTAATGTTGTTTGCTCATGAGAGCTGTTAGTGAACACATTAACCACATTCCCGCCAGTGGTGCTAAGGCTTCCAATTGTATCACTTGTGAAGCCTCTGAAAAAATAGAGCTGGGTTATATATGGACAAATAATTATTACACTACCATAATACCTTATTACAGTATTAACAAACTGTTTATTACATATGTTATATCTTGTTAGATATCCTCTTACTTACATACTTTTTCTTCTCTTTCCTCTAGTCTGCTGCCTCCTCAGTTCCCCCAGGAGAAGCCGGTGGTTAGTGTCTACCCCCCTGTTGGTCATCATTTAGTCGACAGCAATAATGGTACCATGATCACTAGCCCCCTCATCACTAATGTAAGTAGTTGTCCAGGTTTTTGACTTTGATTGATTTGGTTAGGCTAGTGGTTACCAAACTTGGTTTCTTGAGGGGCTTTCAGGAATGTTGAAGGGGTTCAAGGAGATCAAGGGGTTTTTCCAGATCTGCAATATAAAACATTCAATAAAAGCCACCATCTGCCAATTTGTTAGCTGGGTAGATGGCAGTATTGTATGCTGTTGTTCACACTAAACGATGTTGTTGTTTGTCTCTTAATTGAATTGCTATGATTATATATCATATATATTATATATTTACCTCGTTAACAATAACCTTATTTCATGGTGTCCATACTTGTTGATAGAAACCCAGTAAATAAAACACAGGACAAGGACAGTATTGCTGTGGCAGCAGTATGGCGGGATAAAAGAAAAGATAATTACTCATAGCTGTATCCAAAATGATTAAAACTCACATCTGACTAAAACAGAAACTGAAATGAGTAAGTCAAAGTAAGGTGATTTCCACAGCCAAACAGTAGGTCTTTGCAAGATTCAGGCACATGTGAGTAGGAAAGAAAAACTGTGTGCAGAATAAGGGCTTATCCAGGTTTCTGAAACAAGGATATGTTGTTTACATGCACAAATACATAAACGGCATACTCTTATAAAACTGATCATAACAGAGATACTAGTGTGCATGGAAACATATTCAGAAAATATGCCAGACTTAATTCAAAACAGAGATAGAGGGAGAAATCTGATTACTGGCCAGCTACATGGGTCTCACAGTAATCAAACAAATGCCTTGTCCAGATTTCTCCCAATAGCCTGGTTTCTTGTGTGCATGCAAATGTAGTGTTGGTCAACTGTAGTAACGTCAACTTGTTTTTTTTCTTTTTCCTGGTTCTTTCCTTGCTTCTATCTTCTCCATTAAGAAGATCCACCTATTTAATTTAACTTTTTTTTTATTACTAAATGCTTTTGTTATATAAGTCATGTTAATCTCGCTTTCCTTTAAGTCATTTTCTTGTTTGTGTATGTTGTAGTTTGGGATGCACTCAGATCTGGGTAAGGTCATTCAGAGTCTGCTAGACGAGTTCTGGAAGAGTCCTCCTGCCTTGATGTCCACTGGCCCTGCTGGATTTCCGTAGTGAGTGTCCTCTTACATTCATGAACACTTGTCTCTCAGTACTTTCTCATTACAACAGAAAGGTGTTCTGCAACCTGCGTCTTATTTAAGTATTTTTGCCATCATGCTTTCATTGGGGCAGTGCAGTAAGAAAGTAGCCCTAAAAAGCAGTTGATCATTATAATGGAAATGTGGGGCAATACTGTGTAACTGTGTCATGTTTTTTTTTTGTCACTTCCAAACAAATTGTGTAAAACTTACCTTCTTTAAACATGTCTGAGGCCTGTGTGCCTTTGCCCTAATAGTCACAATTGAAAAGCTAGTAAATAAAATGATCATGGTAAATAAAACAAATAAAGTAAGACCCAGCTTTTCTCAACATTGTTTTCTTTCAAATACATATATGTTTGTTATGCTTCAATGAGATAATCTTCTTTCCCCCCGTGTTTAACAGCAGCATGTACAAGCCATCAGGCATCGCTCCTTACCCCACTCAGGCTTTCCACTATGGTCCTCGCCATGTGGGCCCCAGTCACACGGCGCCTGCTGGTCCAGGCCCAGCTCAGTCTCCAGCTCCCATGCCTCACCCAGGGGTCGATAGTGCCCATGGGCCCCCTCGAGCTCCAGCCCCATACGGACTGATTTCTGACCTGCCACTGCCTGTTCCTACTGGAGACTCACAGGTACACTGATTATCATTATTATTAAAAACAGCCGTTCTGTAAACAGCTTGTCATGCATTAACACAGGGGAGTTTTCCCCAGCTCCAGTGCTTTGAAAAGCAAATGTCAAGTTAAGCAATGACAGTTTGCAAAGCATCAAGTTCACCAATCTATATAAAACATTACTGATAAAAGCAATAACATCTCAAACACTTACACTCTGACAACCCAGCAAAGTATCAGGCCATTCAAGGAAATAGGCTGGCTTTTACTTTTAAGATATCTTTACCTGCAACTGATTGGCCAGATTCAGACAAATCTAGTGTGGACATAGACATAAATTCATTGAAGAATGTGCTTACACTTATGCTGTCTCTTTCAGGCTGGACTTAACGGACACATGTACAGGATGCCTGAGATTCCTGAGTCTTTTCCTGAACTCTGTGACATGAAGTAAAGTTTTTTGTCAACTTAAAATTTTTAATATTTTTATATTTTATTATGGAGACATTGTTTATTGTCATAATGTGTGTTTGAGATAAGGGCAAACATTCTTTGTTCTCCTGTTCTCTGATCACCTTCTGCTGTACCCCATTCTAGTCTAACCCAGTTGTCGGACATGTCTGAAAACGAGGATGTGCTACTGGAGTTCTTCGTGAGTTTGCCACAGCTCAAACAGGTCACCAATGATAAAGAAGAGCTGGTTACCAATATAGTGGACATGGCTAGTAAGTTCCTCTTCTGCCCCTGGACCAAAGGTCTTGATGGTCAATCATGAAAGAGAAGTTTAAATTTAGTTGAGCTTTACAAAGATTTGTGCATCTCTGTTTGTCATTTACAGAGAAAAACCTTCAGATGGAGCCACAGCTGGAAGGAAAAAGACAAGAAATGCTCTACAAGGTCAAATATTATTATAACATCCCATGTCTTTTTCTTTCTTTCTCTCTCTCTCTCTCTCTCTCTCTCTCACACACACACACAAACAGACACAAAGCATATTCATGCTCTTGTTTAGCGGCTTTTGATGTGTGTTTTTGTCTGTTGACAGTACGAACAGCTGACGCAGATGAAGTTGGCCTTTGAGTCAAGGTTGCAGAGACAGCATGAACTCAGTGAGGTAAGAGGCTACACTCATCACACTATGGTTTGATTGATAATAGGTTTTGAGTGCTGGGGCACTTTTTGGGATTGAAGCTACTGAAAGCATGTTTTTTGTCCTGACTTTCAATTTTTTATTTAATTTTTTTTCCATTTTGATGACTCAAAACTTTTTGGTTGTTCCTTGAATTGTGCGAGCCCAAACAAATCTAGTCGTACTCGCGTTTTGAGGACCCTTTTCTGTTGTTAGATGGGATTATGCTCCCCTCCACTGAAAATCTTTGTCTCTCTGTTTCATACTTTTGTGTCTCTTATCTCCCACTAGAGTTGCAGTCTTAGTACTCTTCAGGCTCGGTTAAAAGTTGCAGCCCACCAGGCTGAGGAGGAGTCGGAGGAGACGGCTGAAAACTTCCTGGAGGGACGCACAGACATTGACGAATTCCTGACCAGATTCATGGAGAAGAGAACGGTGAGAAGTCAGGAGTGCAGTATTTGTGTAAAGATAATCGTAATATATTGTCTTTTTTTGAGACTGAATGTAATCAGAAGTTCACTATATAACATCTTAAGAAGAAAGATGTATTAACTGTTATTGTGTTGTTCCACAGCTTTGCCACAGCAGAAGGGCCAAAGAGGAAAAGTTGCAACAGTCCATCAACACACATGGACAGTATCCTACCAGCCACTAGGTAACACAAGGTACTACACACATAAACAGATTACAAGTGTAATTACACAAGACTGTAACACTCACACAGTCATATGTCTCTTTGTGGAGGGAAGCTGATAGTTCTCAGCTGACAGTTTCACAACAGGCAGTCCTTGTGGGTTTTTGTTTACAACTAAACTTCCCTCCATTTTTATCAGGAAAAAAACATTTGTCATCATCTTCTGTTCATTCTGCTTCTTACTCTTACATTTGGTTCTCAGGATTGGTGTTTTCTCAGCCAACTGCTGCCAACTAAAAGGATAAAGACATCTGAGAGGACGAAAAGCACACTGAGTCAACAATGGGCACTTGGAAGAAATGGGAGAAATAGGAAGACAGTGATTGCAGTGGTGGGCTAAAAAAAAGAAGCCCACTGTGCCCGGAGAAAAAAAAAACTGTTGAAGTTGGATTGTGTGAGAACAAGATGGAGAACCTATTGAGTCACCACAAGAGGCCAAAACTGGGAGAATGAGTGACACATGTCTAGCTTTTCCAACCACATTAGTAAGGATTGCTCATATTGTGGATAATTTCTGTTGCACATGCTGTTTTTCCAGTTTTGACTTGACAGTGATGACAGATTTTCCTTTCCAGAATTTACGTCACATTGCTCAATAAGAGCAACACCTGCACCTGATCAGAGTGGCTGGTGATGTGAACACATTTGGAAGAAAGTATAAATTGTTTTGGACAGTATTCCCAATCTTACACTTTTCCACGCAATGAGCAAGCAAATGTCACTATGAAATAATTCTTAAAATGCTAACGTCGGTGTCTGTACTTCCCGTCTCAGATATCATTGTCAAGTCCTTGCTTTATTATCCTAGAAAGGTCCCATTTGTACTGGACAGACAGAAGAACAATCTGCAAATCTCCTGTTTACATTGGAAAGGTTTACATGAAACTCAGCACTGACAGTGTCACTTCAACAAGTCAAGATAATCTCTCTTGATAAGAACCAAGGACGGGGCAGTGTTGTCAGGGGACTTTTAGCTTGGGCTGTTAAAATTTGAACTCTTCATATGAATTGTCGACAGTTAAAGTTATAAAGTTGGTGGGTTTTCAGCTTAAGTAATGTTTTGAACGCAGCCTCAATATCAGTGTGTTTGCACAAACATTAATAATTCGATTAAACTTGCCATAGTAATACTCGGATTCGCGTAATGTTGTTACACCATAACCGAGTTTATCTACTGTACGTCAAAATCAGTGTCAACATAATCCAAATAACAAACCTGGTTACTGCTAAAAATTTAATTGCTGTATTAGGTTTGTGGCAGGCTAATAAAATATTTTTTGGAGGTTAATACAAACTATTTCAGATATTGACCAGTTTAACAAACAAATTCTTTAAACTGAGGTTATTGGAAAACAGCACTGTAAACTACATAAACAGTTTAATCATACTATTACCTTAATTCTGTGCTTTTTACATGAATCGGGTTATTTGTGTACATGTGAACATACTGATGGCAATGAGCACCATTATGATATCCCGGCTATTTTATGACACTATTTGAACTTGAAATGTTTTATGAAGAGCCTGAGACGATTTGGGATAATGTTGAGGAATTTTAGGTTAAATGCTGCAGTAAAGCTATGACATTGGATACTGTATTTAAATAATGTTAATAATAGGCTATATTGTAATCAAAGACTCAGACACCTTGTATTATATGTTCTTATTTAATTTGTTAGGGTAATAAAGCATTTAGAATGAATCTCGTTAGCTTTTCTTGATGTTTGACAATCACTATTAGCACTCTGACCATTGAACCTTTGGTTAAGATCCTAACACAAATACTGTAACACTGCATGCATTGTCTTGATTATAACAATAATTCATTAAGTTCAGTATAAATATTTTTAACATGCTTACCCAGTCTACCCACTTCCTTGTTAATCTCATAACAAGCAAGATACTATCAACACTTACGCTGAACTTCACACTGTTGCACATCATTATCACCTCCAAACTTAAGTTTCTCATTGCATCCCACAACATACTCCCGCTGCATAATATCAGCAATGTGTCTAACGGTGACATCTAGGGGTACTTTGTTATAGGGTCAGGGTTCATTATAGGCCTTAACATTCAGTTACACGTTTCACCAGATAAAAGGTGATACCAAAAAGTAATCAGTACCTTAGAGGATCTATTTGTTTCAACACGGAAAAGCAGTCATTACAGTTGCTGTGTTGGGTGTCCTTCTACCAAAGGGGCATGTTCACACACCTCCTTAATAAGTCAAACCACAGGTGCATTCCAGTTAAAGGTGTTAATAGACATTTTCCATCTTACAAGATGGCACAGACTTAATATACCATTCTGTTATCCGACTTCTTAGAAAGTGTAACATTGGCACCAATGCAAGTAATAAGAGGGTTTATACATTTCTGAAACAAAAGGATAGTTGACACAGTAGAATAAAGTTGGATTAATATTTTAATGACCAAGATCAGCCCCTGACATCATCATCATCAATCCATTAAAGTGTCTTTAAATGACATGTAGCCTTTCACAGTTTTTCAGCCAACCAATGTCTGGTTAAAAGGTCAAACATACAGTATAGACATATCAAAATAAACCATCATGCCTCTAACAGGAATGCTTAAGTATCTACTGTAAATCTCTGCTCCATTAAATATATTCAACATACACAGCTGTGTAAGGTTGAATGTAGACAGGAGCTGCAGAAGCACACATGCACACAGGGCTGATGGGAAAATACTTTTACTCAGCAGGTTTATTGTTGTATGGGAAATTAAGCCAACACAATAGAAGCCACTGTGATGGAGTTTTCTTATATTGGAAGTGTAAGAGCCACATTTTCGAGGAATTTCCTCCTTTCGAGGCCTCATCTGTAGAAATATGGGTAACATATGAGGGACAGAAACCTTGCTACAGTCACATAGGGGTCACTTGCTACCCTAGAAATGGAGATGTGCTCTCTCCGCCGTAGCTCACTGTACTGTCCTCCTATCGGTCACCTCTGTCTGGAAGGAACAGCTGGACATGCAGATGGGGCCTTTACCTAGGCAACCCCAAGGCCACTGATAGTAGTTCTTGTCTCTCTCGCTGAAGGAGATACTGACTTATTTGCCTGAATGTACTACAGTTGTTCTGTTAATTCCAGCATGACTGTAGGTGAGATTTACTGTTCATCCTCCAATAGGAAGAGCACACATATTTAGACTAAAGGTTCCTAACCTTGTAAGGGGAACATTAGACACTATAGTGCTAGTAAGGGATAAAAATTGTGGAATAGGAAGAGATCTTCAGACTTGGTTTAGGCACTGCACTGGGTTCACCTTGTATTGCTGATACCATAGTCTCCTGAAGTCTTCTTCTTCTGAGTTGACCAGCTCACAAGATTTTTCCATCACAAATGGCATCACAAACAGGATCCTAAAAAATCAACAACTGGTAAGTGCAAAATGTATTTGATTTTGCCTTATCATGTGTGTAATTGACGGATCAAAAGAAAAAGGAAAAATTGTGTAATTTGTAATTTGACAGTGAGCAGCTAAGACCTGACAAAGGGTCACAGCTCAGTGTCTGCACTGCTGCCGCTATATTTCAGGCTAGGGAGAAAAAGAGACAGAAAAGAGGCTCAAGCACAGGGCGACGGACAGGATAGTGAAAACTTCACACTGCCACAAAGTAATTTTGTGTTACAACAGCCCAAGCAACATTCCCATTTTGCCAGTTCCAAAACCAAACCACCCAGATGAATGGCGATTTGTTCAAGATTTACAGGCAATCAATAACATTGTTGTGTCTATGACTCCAGTTGTGCCTGACACAAATTCTATTCTTGCATCACTGCCCTCTAACTCAACATACTACACAGTCATTGATTTATGCTCAGCTTTCTTCTCTATCCCATTGCATTCAGATAGACAGTGTCTGTTTGAATTCACATTTAATGGTAATTAATGGTAAACAATTAACTTGGCGGCGCATTCCACAGGGGTACGTTGAAAGTCCTAGTGTTTACACAGCGGTGGTAAAACGTGATCTGGAAGATTTGCAGTTACCAGGAGAGAGTTCCTTCTTGCAGTATGCTGGTGACCTTTTGATTGCATGACCTTCAAAAGAGGCCTGTCAAACTGACTCTATACTGCTGCTCAAAAGACTGGCTGACTGTGGTCACAGAACATCACTAGCTAAGCTGCAATTCTGTCTGCCTGCTGTACCTACATATTTAGGTCATATTTTGAAGAATGGCCAACGCATGCTGTCACCCAAGAGGGTGAATCTGCTGAATAGCATGCCTCCTCGCCTCCTCCTAAGACAAAGAAGGCCCTCCACTTTTTTCTTGGCATGGCTAATTACTGCAGACAGTGGGTTACTAATTATGCTGCTATGGGCTCTGTTTTACAGGCTGCCACTACTCAATCAGCCCCTCCTGTTGTGCAATGGAATGAAAGCATGCACAAAGCTTTTCAAGATCTCAAGAATGCTTTCACTGCAGCCCCAGCTCTGGGGCTCCCTGGTTATCATCACCCATTTCACCTGTATGTTCATGAGAAGGATGGTTTTACCACGGGCATCCTGGTACAGAAACATCACCTCCCCGGTTGCGTATCACTCTTCCCGACTGTCACCAGTAGTCCTTGGTACTCCAGGCTGCCTCAGATCAGTGGCTGCAGTTGTCACCATGATTGAGATATCCTCTCCCATTTTTCTGGCTCATGACTGTTTAATGCACATTCCACATTCAGTGTTGCATATATTAAATACCTCTGCTACTCAGCACATGACAGCTGCATGCCACTCAGGGTACGAGGCTATCATTCTTTTCAGCTCCCAGATCACTTTAAAACGCCCACCATCTTCTCCCCATGATTGACTTAGAGGATGAGCATGATTGTATTACTGCTATTGAAATGACCTCTCTTTCCATGGTGCATCAATGCATCTTTATGCAGCCTGCTAATCAAAATTCTGTTCCTCCCTTAATGATGTTGCAGACGTGCAAAACCGCACTGATGACTGGGAGAAAAGCATTTGGTTGCGCAAAGGTTGTAAGACAGATGTGGAGTCTGGCTTGTGGCTCCATCCCGATGGTCAGCCTGTCTGCCCCCGTTCTCTCCTCCATGTGTTGGCACATGTTTCTCATGGACACACACATGCAGGAAAGGGAGGGATAAACAAGATAATTTGCTCGCAATGGTTTGCACCAGGTATCACACAAGTAGCATACATACACTGATGTATGATATGTCAGCAGACCAGGAGAAAAGACCAATAAAACATGACCATTTAGAACCCCAATCAGGTCCTTTTGTAAATATGCAAATAGATTTTGTACATACGTTGCCAAGGCTACAAGTACCTGCTTGCACTTGTGGACCAATTCTCTTAGTGGGTAGAAGCATATCCAACTAGGAGAGAAGATGCAAAAAAGTGTTTGCTAAAAGATTTGATACCCAGGTACAGAGTACCAAGGGGCCTAAATAGTGATAGAAGCCCACTTTGTGTGTCAAAAATAACACAGGGTCTAGCTCCTATATTGGGATTTCAATGACAACTACATGTCCCTAATCACCCACAAAGTTCAGGTCAAGTTGAACAAATGAACTTTACCATCAAAGAGAAACTGACCAAAACAATAATGACAACAGGTCTGATGCGTTACCTATTGTGCTGTATACCATTCAAAGTACACCAAATGCAACAATAGGACTCAGTCTCCATGAAATTTTGATGGGAAGACCCATGTCCACAGGGGTGAGTCCACCTTTGACCTCACACCAAACTACTCTGTTATGGACTGATGAATATATGACAGTTATGAGTAAAACTAACTGAAACCTTGAGAAAGTTTCACTTGCAGGTAACCAGCAGGCTGCCAAAACCGTCTGATGAACCTATACATTCTTTTTAGTGGATGATTTTGTACTAATCAAATCTCTCGAAAAGGTATCTCTGTCTCCCAGGTGGAAAGGCCTGTTCTAGCTGTTGTTAATAACCAGGACAGCACTTAAGGTCGAAGGCAGAGCAGAATGGGTTCATGCTTCAAGGTGCAGGCCCCAGGGGAGGTGGAAAAGTGCTGTTGATGCGAGACGTGTTTCCTCCTGCTCCCACTCCTGCGAGGCGGCACATTCCTGCTAGGAGGATTCGAGTCAGGAGACAGAGCAGGGCAATCCAGGCAGCCCGCTAAAGGAGTGCGAGGTCTCTCGTGCTCACACCAATGGAAGTGTCACTAATCGAGTGTCACAGGTGGAAAACAGCACACCAAGGAGCAATCCAGCACAAAAGGATGCTGAGATTATCTTAGGACTCGGAGCAGGGTCCGACAACATCACCCTAGAGCTCAACAGCAAAGTAAGATTGCATACCACACAAACAAACAAGAACGAGACCACTCAAACTGTCTGCAATACGGTAAAAGACTGCAAGAACACTTCCGGTGAGAATGAAGAACATTTTCTTCCAGATCTATCTCAGATGAAGAGACAAGTGCCACCTGTTGTTGTTTTTGAGTGTCCTGATGATAGGTGCAAAATGAATGATGTTTGATGTTTTATTGCATATTCACAGTATTATGCCGATGGTAAATGGTGGTGGGCAACTTTTGAGGCACAGCTAACTGAAGTATCACGCTACTCTCCAGCTGTAATGAAAGTAAGATACACACCAACTGTCTCTGACTGAAACTCTAGATTTGTGGTGCTTTACTAAGAAGCAATTAAGTGGTGATCCTGATTGTAAAGTGTGGAAAATGAATTATCAGATGGTGCCGGGAGAGTCAAAAAGTTGTAAACGTATTGAAGCTGATGAAGAAGAGTTTCTTTACTGTATTTCTTTCTCCTCTAAATATACAATAGAGTGTAAAGCCAAGTCACTGTAACAGGATGGGGCAACATGCACTGGTCTGTTACCCAAAGTAGAAAAATCTAATTCTGCAATTAATCTGATGGTTGCATATGCATGTGACCATTATCTGAGTAATTATTAGTTGTGCCAAAGCATGCATTCTCCAGTGTTCAGTCCAATCCCTTTTTCCAAAGCTGACTACTTTGTGTTTGATTGGAATGATCTGGGCACCAGAATGGAAGATGGTGGTTGTTACACTCCAACTTACCCACTGGAATCTAACAATGTTATGGCCACGCCGGAACCTGAGGCGTTTCTATGTGTTGTCCCCTGTTGGTCCCTCTCCTGCATTGTGTGTGTGTGTGTGTGTGTGTGTGTGTGTGTGTGTGTGTGTGTGCTGGCAGGGCGCGGCCCTGGGACACTCCAATCAGGCAATGACACACCTGCAGCTCATCCACGCTGACACACCTGCATTCCATCCTGCCATCTACACCCAGATCACTCTTTAAACATCCACGGTAGCACACGGTTCTGGTTCCCAGACACAGTATCTTTGTTGCTTGCTCTGTTAGTTTTACTAACCTCTGTTTGTTGTGCCCAGGATCATCACCTACCTGTCAGTGTGTCTCGTTTAGCTGCACTGCCTGCCTACCTCCCGGTCTACCCAGCTGTCTACGCCACCTGTCATCACTACCTCTCTGCTCCCGTCACCGGTTCTGGACCCTGGATTTAGCTTACACTCCGGTGGCACCATCAGCTGGTCCCTTTCCCCAAACGTCTCCATTCAGGAACTGGACAATAAAACCCCTTTGCCTAAATCTATCTCCTGAGTCTGAGTTTGCACTTGAGTCCAACTTCATAGATCTTAACAACCAAATCCTCACGATATGCTAAAATAGCTAACTACGTTACAAAGACCATTATTTACCAATACCTCCCAGCTGCAATTAATCACACTGTTCTTCTGCGTGTCATTCATGTTCAACAATATGTGAAATTAGATTTTGAGGTCAGGTGCTCTGGCTCAAACTAATTGTTCTGCTCCTAAAGATCATGTGTGTGTGCCCCAGCCCTACACCCCTACTGTGTTAGCTGAAGTTATGGTCTATATTCAGCCCTGGATTGGTACCTGGTCTGTAGGATCAGTTAAAGTAAAACTACATGATAGTACACCACCACTACACAATGAAACAACACCTGTCAGAGACTGTTCAGTTTACACACCTCCTGTGTCAGTATATGAGTTGACTAATGTTTCTCTGTGTTCCCAGGGTGTGGAGAGAGGTCAGCACAATGACTTGGGACAGAGCAGCTGTGACTCAGTGATCGAGGTCACGCTTAAACAGTCTCCATTGCCAGAGAGAGTTTACCTAATGTGTGGAGACAACACTTACAGCTGTGTGCCATTTGATGGAGCTTATGGTACCTGTTATCTAGCAAATCTGATCCCTTTAATAAGGAAAGTAGATTCTACAGAGATAGCCGTGCTTTACCCTCCATTACACAGACACAGCAGAGAGATCTCAACAGCTCAGCGAATAGCTAGTGTCTTCCTACCATGGTATGGCATTTATGTTTCACAACAGGAAATTAAATCCTTATCTAAGGTTGTAGAAAGTCACCTCAACACTTCAAGTAAAGCTGTGTTAGCTGTACATGAGGAATTGCAGGAAGTTAAAACTGTAGTTCTACAGAATCGTATGGTATTAGATCTTCTGCTAGCAGCCCAAGGAAGTGGAAACTTGTAAAGTTATAGATACTGAATGTTTTCCTATATTTCAGATGCAACCCCTGAGGTGTTGGACGTGGCCCATGACACAGCACAAGGTGTCAAGGATTTGCATGAATGTCATGGATTCAGCTTTGACAATTTCTTGGGGATGTTTGGGTCATGTGGATCTGGTTTGATTAAATTTCTGACCACTCTTGCAGTAACAGCGATCCTCCTACTTGTGCTGTGTTCATGTGTCATCTTTGTGTTTAAACTAATGCTCTACAGGGCGACAAAGGTTGCTATTCAAGCTCCCCTAAGGGTGACAGGAAATGAAGGAAATGAGGTGGAACTGAGTTATTATGATTTTCAGGGTGTTGAAGTATGGCTTCCACCAGGTTTGCCAAATGATGATGAGAAAATGTTTGATGAAGAATATGTTTAAGTGTGTTTTGAAATAAAATGGAGTTTGATAATCACATGTGCTAAGTGTAAGATGATAAAGACCAGATGGAGATTCAGATGAAAGATTCAACTGAAGCCGTTGGATAATACATGTCAATTCAACACCATGTAACACCAAGATGGCGGTGTATGTACATTGTGAGGGTCAGTGTCACTCTAATATTGCTCTATCCTGCATTTATGCACATACTTCAAATCCTGCACTTGCTTATTGCACTTATGGTTAGACCTAAACTGCATTTTGTTGCCTTGTACTTGTACATGTGTAATGACAATACAGTTGAATCTAATCTAATCTAATTTGAGGGTGCTGCTATTTTCTTTAAGACTGAACTCAACAACCTGACCAACTGGGCCTAAACTTTGCAGGTCACATCATTTGACTGGGCAAAGTTGCTGTTACCTCCCCCACAGACATAACATTAACATAACATTATATCTATGTAATTAGCAATACATTTTGGGGCTAATGCTTTATCAAAAGCCCCACAATTCATGTCGCCATTCCTTTCATCCATTTTTTCATTCATTTACAAATGCAAAATAGCATCTTTCCAAAGGATGGGAAAAAACTCCCAAAAAGAAATACATTTTTTATATTTTATTTTGTATTTTGCTGTTCATTTTCCAAAATAGGTTGGAGAATTGTAACTCAGAAAAAAACGCTATGTGGACACAAGCCCAGCAGATCAGATTTATGTTTAAAGTTGAAGTTTACATTACTATGAATATAAGTTACACTTACAGTACCAATATGTTGTTCCGTGTTTGGAGAGACATTTTTTTGTTGCGCTTCATGGTGCACATGATCTTCCCTTCCGGAGCAGCAGGTGGCAGTAATTCACCATAAATGCCAGCTACCGGAAATGGGCAAGGAGGAGGAGGAAAAATAACAACACAGGAGGTGCGCATTGCGGGAGGAGATCTGGTGGTAAACTTGTTCACGACTTATTTTAACGTAAGAATCTCGTTTCTGCTAAGTATTCTGAATTTGAGCCGCCGTAAAACTAAACCGCAAATGACCGAGTTCAACCGTTAACCAACAAAATCTGGCGCTACCCGTTGTCGCAGGAAAACAAACAGTTAACGGTTAGCTTAGCTGACTTGGGGTCAGTTACTCCTCTGTAGGAGTTTGCAGTCTATATGTGTATTGGGTACCCATGTGATTGTTGGGTGTAACAGTACTTTAATTTAACAACCATTTCCCTACGTTGAAGACTGTATATGCATCTGTGTTCATCCTGTCCAGGTCAGTCCAGAGATATGTCACGACAGATGGGAGACAGCCATCGAAGGTTCCTGCAGACCATGATGGCCAATGGCATTGTTGATGAACAAGGGGCAAAGACACTCTATCAATATTGTTGTGAAACCCACAACAGTGAGTCATTTTATATACATATAATCAGCCACTGATGATGTTAATCCAGAATAATTCAAGAGTTCACATCTGTATCAGGAGGCAGGATTCATAGCAGGTCAAGGCCTGTGCAGATCCTTGATTGACAAGAATAGCTTTAATGCTGGGAATATGTAAGCTTTTGGACCAATAATTAGCCTTACAATTAATTCTGAAAATGTTAAAGACAGAAATTTAAATCTCCATAATAAAAGTATTTAAAAGATGGCCCATCCCTCATCTGCCCAAACTTCCTATGTCATTTAACCTAATAAAATGACAAAGTAATATATTTTATTTTCTTATAACAGAAGTAACGTTTCTACCCAAATAACTATATTTACACCTGGAACCAATAATGCCAGGATTTGCCAGGTTGTTGGGTTTACTGGTCTTGATTGGGACAGGTGAACTGTGACAGTTCCTCCAATATTGAACTGTGTCACCACCTTATTTGAGAAGACTGGAGAAGTGCAAAAATGAGAGTTACACACAAGTCTTCTTGAGACTAACAAACTCGGTCTTCCTTTGTCTTTTTTTGCAGCACAGCACGCCCCTGACAAACTGGATGATTTCATCGATACCATCAACTCAAAGCTGCAGCCCATGTTCATGCAGATTAGAAAAGGGATGTCTGAAGACAACGGTCAGCAGTATTACACCTTGGTCAGTCAGTTTAACTGGGCCACTTTCTGGCCTCCTTTTCCTAATTAGTTACTACTTTAAAGTCACGATTTTGGTTGGTGAGTCGAGGTAGTGAGTGCCACAGGACAAGAACCTGTGACATTATGCAGATCTGGGGATGTGAAACACAGCTTCTATTTGCCTGCATGTTATGCAAAGTCAAACATGCACAAAGACTTAATCAAGAAAAACAAATAATGGTCGTTCAGATGTTGCTCGATTTACCCTACAGTATTTGGCCAATTAAAAAGATTAGATCTAAAAACAAATGTTTAAGTCTGTATAAAAATGGTCAGTTTAAAAACAACAAGCAGCTGCTGTATTTTGGCTGTGAGATCTGTTTGAGAACCACATTATGTTGTGATCATTCATCGTTAATGGTTGCTCACTTAATCCAGGATTATGGTCAACTGAATCAAATTGCAAGAAAACATTTTTATATGTATCAGTTTGAGTATTTGCTCAGTATGAGGTAAAATATGTCTGAAATTCAAAAATAGATTTATAAACCTATATTGTCAGAAGAAAGTTGTCTGCATTAAAAGCATATTGACCCGCCAGGAGGCATTGTTAACCACAGTTTCACTTCAATCCTGTCCAGGTCAACATGGCCGAGACAGACGTCACCAGGATGTCGTCAGATTATGCTGACAATGAGCTGGAGCTGTTCGGGAAAACGGTGAGTTAATTTCACAGAAGGAAGTCCTGCAAAGCAACATTTTGTAGACATGTTTCATTCAAAGCCTTTTACAGCACAGTTGTTACTTTAAAAAAATAAAAAAATGATGTGGGGCTCTAACAGAAATCCCACCCTGAAATATCAGCTGACTGTCATGCTCTGGTCCTGTCCAGTAGTACTGCTGTTTATACTAAATGAGCTAAAAAATAGAAACCCCCCCCTTACATTGTAATGGAATCCAGTGTGACAGCTTAATAAGAAAAACTACCTTTGTGTTTATATCAGATGGCATATCACACACGTCACCAGTCTTCCACCACCCAAAATACAACTTCACTGCAAAGTAAAAGTAGAAGCTGGTGCTAGGGGAACCTTCGAGTCAGATGCACAAATTTACCAACATACAGAAAATGCACCGGAGAGAGTAGAACTTAACCTATTTTCTATTATATTTTAGTTCTAAAACATGTATTTATGCTTCTTCAGAACCTGTTTTTCCCCTCTACAAAGTGTGTCACGACTAACTCAAGTTGTTCTGATTCAGATGGACCTGATCGTGGGCTCTGAGAACGGCAAAGCCTCCTCCACTGACATTCTAAACAGCGCAGACACCCTGACCACCAAAAAGCTGAAGAAGAGCGAGACAGAGCACCTCTTGAACCGACTCGTGCATGACAAATGGCTGAATGAGGTAAAATACAGTATCTCAATCAGAATTTCAAAATCAACTTTTACTTTTTTCACTTGGTTCGGTTTCTTTTCTTAATCTGTAAGCACTTTTTGTGTGGACAGAAAGCTACGTTTTTGAGAGAGACTGAAGTACTTAGTTAGGCTATCTACGCTATGCTAAGCTAACCTGCTGCTGACTGTAGCTTCATATTTATCGTACAAATATGAGAGTCAATCTTCCCATCTAACTCTGAGCAAGATAACGAATAAGAGCAATTCCCAAAATGTCCAACTATTCCTTTAACAATGATGATGCCGATTATCAACTGGTTGAGTTAACTATGAATTGCTTAAATAAAGCTTTGTGCACACATTTAAGAGGTATGAAATGAAACCAACCACATGCATCATCAACAGTTCAAATGTAGTGTATTTAATAGAGATGAAATTAGAACACTGAAGGTTGTCACAAGTATCGATACTTTGATACTTTCTTGATACCACGTGTTTAAAACGATACGCTCTCCGTTAATTATACATTAGATAGTATCGAAAGTACTGAAGCTATTAAAAAAAACAGATCCACAATCTTTAAACGGCATCTGGCACGCCCCCAGTTTGGAGAAGCAGACAGGGGTACCAGCACAGAAGCTAAGCAATGTACTGCTGTGGACCTGGGCAGCAACAAAATGTATCTTAGCCACCTAAAAAAGGCCCACCTAAAAAAATCTATCAGTTTACTATATTTACAATATTTTCACCACCTTACCTTTTCTTTTCCGAAGGGAAACTGAAGCCTTATATCGCTCTCTCCAAAGTCACCACCAGACTCCTTTGACAAATTTGCAGAACACGGGAGTTGTTGGTCTACTGCTGCCTCGACCCCCAGCAACTAACATGTTAAAACACCAAAGTCACACAATAACACAAACACCAATCGAGGCAGCGGCAGACCAGCAACTCCCGTGTTCTGCAACATAAAATTACAATTTTTGTCAGTGGGGTCTGGTGGTGGCTTTGAAAAGAGCATATATGGATATAACAGCTTTAGTTTCGCGTCGGAAAAGGGCTGTCGGACGGCAGTGAAAATATTTTAAATATATCGTACGCTACTTTTGCGGTGTTATCGAAAGGGGTATTGAGTATCGTTTTTCTTTTTTTTTTTTAGTATTTTATCAAAGTTTAAAATTCTGGTATCATGACAACCTTACACTGAAGTGTGAAAAAGTTTTGCAATTCAATGAGATGAAAGCTAGGTAAACTATTAGTGCACAGCAAGGTGTTCACCAGAAACAAACAATACCATCTGAAACTTATCTCATGTATGTAGCTTTCACAGATTTGTTCCCAAATCCAGACTTTGCTGTTCAAATCAAGGAGAGGTAATATGTCAAACAGGTCAACACAAGTAATCATACTACATTTGGAATCTAGATTTATTTTTCAAAGTAATTTAAATCACATTCAGTATAAAGTCTACTAACCAGATGAAATCTGCCCAGTATCTTTGCTGTAGTACCTAACCACTTCTTGCGTTATTTGATGTGTAATTGATTTCTGTTCATTGATTTAGAAACGGGGTGAATACACTTTGTCCACCAGATGTATCATAGAGATGGAGCCATACATCCGCACAATGTATCAGGACCAGGTCAAAGTGTGCCACATCTGTCACAACATCGCTTTCCAGGTAAATGTTTCTCTGTTGTGTACAAACTTTTCCATCCTTACACCCCTGTGATAAATACCTGAATGAAATTAATTAGAATCAGTTCTTTCCTTTAGAAGCTTTTAGGTGCTAATTTCATTAAATCACTACTTTTAAAGTAGAAATGCTATGCCTTACTGGTGAGAACTATTTTTTTTTTATTTGAAGGTAAGCTACTATAGTCACATGACCGCATTCATAATTGTTACTGAGAAAATTATCCTTACCAGCAATTTTGTAATTGAAAGGCAGTGACATTATAGATATCTTATTTTTTTGGTTGTGACTATAAAATAAAAGTCTGAAATGAGACGTTTTAATTAAATTAATTAAATAAACTAATTGTACTATTTTGAAGCTGTCTGGCGATAAACGTCTGAGGGGCAAAAGTAATTATGATTTATAGTGTAAAGAAGCAGATCACTGGGCTCCCTATTAGCTCACCTGGTAGAGCATATACCATTAAGGTTGAGTTCTTACTGCAACAGTGCAGGTTCGATTCCAACCCGCGGCCCTTTGCTGCATGTCATCCCCCCTCTCTCTCTCCCAGCTTTCCTGTCTATCTCTGCAGCTGCCACTATCAAATAAAAGGTCAAAAAGTATTAAAAAAATATTAAAAACAAAAAAGAAACAAATATAGATGACCAAGAATTCACCTTTTTAATTATGTGATTTTATGTGTTGCTGCAGTACAAACAGATACAGTAAGTTTCATATGTAATGGTGATGCGTCCCGGTGCTTTTTTTCTGGCAGCTTCAGTTATTCACTGAAAACTATTCAGTTTTTACTTCCTGTGTCATGTTAAGTTGTTTCAGCTGCGTTTACCCTGCATTAACATTGGTTACTTTTGTAAATGGCAAATATCATTTTTGCTTTAGTTCAGCTAATGTGTGACAAAGCTCATCTATTCTAAATGAGTTTACTCACAGTATTAAAATGATCTGATTGACATATAAAACTTTTTCTTTCGTTCAGTGCCAAATTTGTGAGAATCCTACATGTGGCATAAAAATACACAACCCATGTGTAGCCAGATACTATAAAGGAAGAGCAGAGCCGCGGTGTCCAGCTTGTGATGACTTTTGGCCACATGAAATCCCTGGTATTTATTGTTCATTTATAGATGTTGTTTCCACACATATTAGACCTACAATAATTGTGCTAAAATGCTTAAAAAAAAAAAAACAACTGATGCCTTCATATTACATATTATATCAAATTACATTTTGCTCTTTTTTTAATTTTTGGAAAATAAATATACATTTGGAATTGTGTGGTACGATATACTGATCTACTGCCTGAATTGTTTCTATAAGATGAATGCATGAAAAAAAAGACTACACTGTCATCATAATAATTTTTTACCTTTTAAAACCACACAGTATATTAGGCTTGCTTTAGATGCATTAAATGAATATAATTAAAATTAATGCGTCTGCTTTTGTGTTTGACATATTATTTGTTGTGTTTTTACAGAAGTCAGACGGCCCCACTCTCAGTCCAGAAAATGAGAACTTCAGCATCAAATGTGTTTTGTGCTTGTTAAAACTATTTAGTATTTTTTAATGTAACTTTGTAATAAACCAAACTATTAATATAAATTTTTTATAGTTTTTTTTACACAAATAAATGAGAATGTGTTTTACTGAAATGTCTTTATTATTTATTTACACACAATCAAAAAACAAAAAGAAACAATACACTTTATTGTGCTAATTTTGTGCACAATAGATCTGCATCTGAGCATTTTTTGTTTTATCTCTGCATAACACATCCATCATCATCTTAATAATAACTAATAATTATTGATCTGACAGAAACCAGGCCTTATTATCAAGAGCAATAATAGTTTACTGATGCAGAGGAAACATAACATCAAAGTCTGCTGTTAAACATATTTTCTCATGAAGTGCACATTAGTTTTGCATTGCTGCTGAATGCTTACACGTATAATTAACAGGTTAACTTGATAATCCTGTCTGTCTGCTGACATTACAGATGAAATACGTTTTTACCCAACTTACTCATGTAATGAAAATATTTGTCACAAATATTTCACCTGAGCTCATCAGGTTCAGTCTGTTAAGGTCCATACAGGTTCAGAATTAAAGGTATGTAAGATGCTGTATTAGATAAATAGACTAGAATAGAATGTTTTCTTAAGAAATGGCTGTTTAATAAAATTATTATACCAGGGCTGCAACTAACAACTATTTCCATTATTCAATAGTCTGATGATCATTTTCTGATTTAATTGACTAATAGAGAAAAAGCAAAAAATGTCCATTACAACGATTTCCTCAAGCCAAAGGTGACCTGTCCAAATCCCCTTCTTTGTCTGACCAACCGTCCAAAACCCAAAGATATTCAGTTTACTATAATGTAAGACAAAGAAAAGCAGAACATTCTCACATTTAAGAGGCTGAAGCTATCAAACATTTGGAATTATTTCCATTAGAGAGAAAGGGGGACAAATGAAAAAAGACTGAGATGTGAAATGTCAGTGAAATCGAACACCCAAACATATCTCACATTCTGCATTTGCAGTGATTACATATTCTACCCCCGCATATGACCAACAGCACTTTGATTTTTGTTACGCTCTCGCTTGCCAGGTGACGCGGGTCATGAAAAAAGTGTGCAGTGACTTTAAAGTATATTTGCCTGCGAGGAGTCTTGCTCTAGTATCCTCAGGGTGATGATGAACTTGATAGCTTTTCTAAACCACGGATAGAAAAAAGCATATATGATTGGGTTCAAACAAGAATTAAAATACAACAGCCAGGACACAATGGCCCAAGATGAAGCACTGTTTGAGATGTCCTGTCCTGCGAGGGAGGGGTAGTAATACGGACAGAAACTCATCAAAAACACCAGTATGACAATACCCAGAGTCCTGGCTGCTTTTTTCTCTGATTTCTTTGCAGTGACTGTAACTCTACCGACTGCAATAGCTGTAATATGAGACTGCATGGCACGAGCCTGAGACACTGCCACAATAAACACTCTCATGTACAGAACAAGGATGACCGAGCAGGGGCCGATAAACGTGAACACAAGGTCGACGGTCCCAGAGACGTAGTTAATCACCACCAAACACTCCCCATGGCAGGAGCTGTGCCTCTCTGGCTGCCTAAGATGCTCCTTTAAAATCAGCCCATTGTAGAGAAGTGAGCAGGCCCAGCACAGGCACACAGACACCTCCACCCTGCTGCGAGTGATTTTATTGGGGTACTGCAGAGGATAACAAATAGCTACATAGCGATCGATCGATATGAGCACCATGTTCCCCACAGAGGCTGAGGTGAGAGTGAAGCCGATAATGTAAGACAGAGCACACATGAGATCGCCCAGCAGCCAGCAGGTTTCTACGAACCGCACCGTTTCCACCGGCATCACCAGCAGCCCAACGAGGAGGTCTGAGATCGCCAGGGAGAGCAGGAGCAGGTTGGTGGGGGTGTGAAGCTGTCTGAAGTGGGAGATGGAGACGATAACCAGCAGGTTGAGAGCTACAGTGAGCATGGTGACGGAGGAGAGCAGCGTGTAGAGGAGGACGGCCTCAGAGCGAGGACGCAGTAAACCCATGCAGGACGAGTTCAGGAGCTGAGGGTAGCAGAGCTGGGATCCCTCCAGGCCGTCCATCATCCAGGACTGAGGGGAGGTGATGACCTGAACCTGCTGAGCTCCAGCAGCTGTCTAATTGTACAAGAGTAGTGCAGCTCACTTATCTCTAAACGCACTCCTCCTCAACTCCTCAGTCACCCTCTTCATCACTGTCTTGCTATAGGCTAATAGGCTGCTTTTGTCAGCCTATTCTTTGTTTCTTTCATTTCTCCCCATCTCTCCCTTGCTTATCCCACCCTCCCTCCTCCCTTTTAATCCCACTGTTAAATGATGCAATATATTAGTTTCATGCAACTGATGGAAGACTTTTCTCTGAACTGAAAAGCTTTGTTAAAGTTTTGTCAAAGTCACATCAACCTCGACACGAGTTGTAGTCATAGAGACTTTACAGCAGTGGTTTCTGACTAAGGGCATATGACACTCGAGCACCACTTTGAAACAACCGCTGTTGTGGTTTAGTGCAAAAAGATGTTTCACATGTACAAGCACGAGCACAAAACCGCTGTGGTGGAACTGAAGGCTATTCTGAGGCCTACAGCACTTGGTGTGGTGATGCTTACAGGTTTGGTCACTAAACTCTGCAGTTCTGTGTGGATGTCAGTAGTGCTGAAACAATTGGTTGATTTGTCCATTGAAAGAAAAATAAAAAAATTAATCAACAACAATTTTGATAATTAACAGGATTTGCTGCTTTTCTGTTTTAATATCGTTGTACTTTGAACATTTTTTGCTTTTAGACTTTTTGTCAGAAAAAACTAACAAATTGAAAATGTCAGCTTGCCCACACCGAACAATTGCAGCGGGAATGTTATGACATTTTATAGACTAAACAAGCAATCAATACATCAAAAAGATAACTGACAATGAAATAAATTGTTAGTTGAAGTCTGGATACAGTGTTTTTATCGAAAGCGCTTCACAGTTTGCCTTTTATTCACACATGCTTTCACACAGACAATAACAGAGCACTGGCTTAAGCATCAGGAGCAATTCGGGATTCACTGTTTTGCTTGATACTATTAACAATACATCTGTAGGTTCCGCTGACCTGAGTTAAGCTGCAGAGGAGCCCTAACGTCTCTCCTTTGTGTCTCAAGGCAGCTGCACTGGACAGAAGGTTCAGTGAAGCATTTTGTCCTGAGAGGTGGGGGAGTTGACCACTCAGTAGTCTACATCAGGTGGACTTTCACTTCTCAGCAGTAGTGTTACAACACTGTATTGAAGGACTGTTAGGGCGCTGTTTCAGTATTTTCATTTAGGACAACCCACTGGCTTCGAGACACACAGCAGTCAGCCAGACAGTGCTTTACTTAAGTTGTTGATTGGTGTAGTATTTGTGCAGTTCATGTATCTGTCTGGGGCAGCAGAGGTAGTCCAGTCACAGCTGCAAGTAGTTAGTAATCAGGACAATAATCTGTTTATCTGTTGCAGACTTGCGGGGGCCTCGGGACCTTGATGACACGTATATGGAAGTCCGTCTGGAAAGACACAGCACAGTTTACTGCTCCACTGTTAGTTTGGTTAGGATGTGGAGTTCAGTTCAGAGTATTTCCCCATCCTCCCTGTGTGTTTGCTTCTGCAGCTGTGTGTGTAGGCCTTTTTCACAGAAGACATTTTGACATGTCACAGAAAGGCACAGGTGTAAATTTTTAAATGAATGATGGCTGAATTCTATTTCGCTACTTCAGTTTCTGGGTCCTGCTATTGTGCGTGTTGGCTCCCTGTCACACTGTCACGGCTTACTGGGACACTTGAATAGAACAGGGCCATCGCTAAGGTGTTACACCTGGGCTTTTCCTACTATGACAAACTTCTACTGGGAAAAAGGCCAACTGACTTGATTTAATGGAACTGAGAAAATACAATACATTATTACTCCTGTCAGCTCCACAATGGTTTAAATACATCTGTTGATACTGTATATTTGACCTTTAACCATTCTTTGAGTCAGCTGTCATGACTGTAATGCTGAATGATATACAGAAGGGTGACTTCCTAATATGCAGCCTTTCTCAAACAGTTGCCATCAACATACATTTCAGATTGTACTATTTGTGCCTTTGAGCTGATGAGAAACAGTGTGAATCTAAGTTGTAGTGGAACATAATCTATTTGGTACTGATAAGACATTTTCAGGAATTAATGTCCTGTTATGAGTTGATCTTGCTCATTTGAAACTACTAGTCAACTTTATTCTGTAAAACTTTCACCTCTTGTCAGTTTGTTTCTGAGCCCCTTGTTGAGTTGTGTTTGTGCCTAAATCTCGCTTTCTAAGAACTTACTCTCACATTGTTGGATAGCAGGAAGTTGCATTTGCTCCTTTCTACCGTATCTAATGTATCTTTGTGAGTTTTTCATGAACTGTTTGACATTTGTCCCATTTTCAGCTCAGCTGTTTACATCCATGTTTTCTGCCACAGCTGTGGCTTACATGTGTAAAGGGGATATGGTTGCATCATGTGTTGATGTTAAAGTGTGTTTATTAACACCTTTGACTGGAATTCACCGGTGGTTTAATGTGTTATCAGACATTATTACAACAACACGTCCCTCTGGTACACAACACAGCTATCAGCTATCATGTTTGTTTTTTTTATGTTGAAACTATTGTATCCTCTGAGGTACTGATGAGTGTGATGAGTTCATGTGTTTGTCGGTCCTAAATAATATCTATACAAAACTTAAATCTTTCTACACAGTGCTTTCAGACTATTTATTTTAACCAATTAGTTTAGGATCAATTGATGTGATTATTCTGAGATTACTTCAGTAGGTTCTTTCCAGTCTGTTTTTAAAGAGTTTTTTTGTCACAGACGCAGGCAGTGGACAGTTGCATATGAGCAGTTTTTTAATGTTATTTTTTCTGGGAATGTCAGAAGATTTTGTGATGTTACAAATGTGTCTGATTTTGGTTTTACTCAACCATATATCAGTGAGCAGTTTTGTTCTTTATTTTTACCACACCAGAATTATCTGATGGCTGTAATTACTACTTGTTCTGCAGAATTAGGTTTTGCATCAAAAACAATAACTAGCTTATAAAATATGATAAATAGTTAAATGAATTGAAACTAACCAAATCTAAATGGTGATGTTACGCCACAAATCCATCACTGTTTAATGCTGCTTAATTTACATCTCTGAACTGTGAATGTTCTTCAGACCACTCAACAGTGAAGTGTATTTACTGCAATATGCTCAGAAGATAATAATGGGTTGTGTTTCCATTACTACATTGCTACTTCTAATGAGGGGATTTTAATCACAATGATCAGTCAATTAATCAAATAGTTAATGTTGGTTTTTCCTGATTTGTCACATTTTAATGGATAATAAATTGCACATTTTGGCATATTTTCAGCTTATGCCACAAAATGCAGCAAATCCAGTTGAGTAGTCATATGGACCTTTTGTCTAGTGTTTTGTCCTTGTACTCAGCTCATCAAGTTGAGTAAAGAATTAATGCTTTTTAAATGTCCAGAGCTAAGTAATTGTACCTGCCCTGAACAGTATAAATACCTCAAATTTAAGGGATCAAAATTGAGCCATAGTTTGCACTTTCTGTCAGGTTTTATTGACCTTTTCTTTTGGTTACATTCATGCTGGAAACTTGGAAAGCATGCTTTGTGGCCTTCTTTATGTAGACCATCTAAAGATGTCTGAATTTATTGTGAATTCCATGCTTTAAAAAACGTTTTTTCCTTTTTTCTTAAGGACCGAAAACCTGCCCCATTTGACTGTTGACGGATTCTCAAAACCAAAGCTATTGTAAGATTGTTATGAGGTCAACTGTGTTAAACCTTTCAACAAGATCTAGGTTGAAAATCAGTGAACTTATCCTTTAACCATGTTTTTTTTAATCAGCAGTGTTGATTCCCTTTCAGACATCTGCATGACAACCCAATGAACAATTGCTGAAATGACTGTTTTTCAGTGCAGTTTGTTTTATGTCATTATTAGCAGAGCCTGACTATTTATTTGGTAACACTTAATGATTAAGAGTTTTTATAAGCCCTTATGCAATGACTTCATTTGGAAATAAGGAGTAGTTCATTATTACCTGATTTGTCAAGTCTATCCTTGATGTAGGCTATGGATTTATATCAAATTCGCAGACTGCATCAGTAATAAATAATGTCATTACTTAAATCTTAGCTTGTCTTAACTCCTATGTATTTTAGATTAAGAGAAGTTTTGCTTAAACATGATTTATTAAACATCACCTTCTGTAGTGCATAGCAGAACTTTTATGAGAGCATGACAATTAACAAACTCTCATCTCATTAACCACTGAATAATGTCTTCATCATTAACTCCTGATATCTAAATCTTCAACAAAGCATTAACTCACAATTGACATCTTGGTTCTAATTTATTTGTTAGCAGAAAGTCAGTCTCTCTGTTGTCGGGCTCAGCCTATGCTGGAGCAGCCATGTGGCTGATCAGACACTAGATGGCCCTGTTGGTAAAGCAGTTGATAGTAACTTAAAATACTTCAACTGTGTTGACAACTTATTGCACTTTGCTCCTAGAAATACATGAGCATGTCACGGAGTGCATTAAAAAAGGCATTTTGTGCCATACGAACATTGGTTTTGTGTTTGGATACTTTATGTTACTTTAGGTTTACCCAACTACCTGCTGTACATCACCCATAACAATATATTGTACTGAGCGGCCTGTCCTGGTTACAATGAAAAGGATAAAGTCAGTAACTGCTGCTCACATTATACAGGAAACAGATACTGGAGAGCAAATCAATCAGAACTATTAGTTTTAATAAGTGGAAATATATTGTTATCGTCATTTCAAAGTGTGAAAACGAAGATAGATTTAAATTTCATACTTGAAAAACATTAAATGAATGGAAACAAATTAGGATGATCTGATAAAGCATAATTGCTCTTTTTGTATTGTTTTTTGTTAAGAAAATAAAAGACAATAATAAATAATATTATAATGAGGGTTGTTGTGGTAACAGACTATACAATCCACATTACTCTTTACATAGCACATGTTGTACTCTTTTTATTACCACACGTCTTATATTTCAGGCATTTCACTGATGTTCTTACTGGTATTTAGAATGTTGAGTACTACAAAATAAACAATATCAAGCAGACACAAATATGAGAAGCAACAGCCACCATGACCTTGGTTTTCTTTTAATATTGGTGTGACTAACAAGGAGGGAGTGCGGAGAAGGAAACAGAATTAAACTGAGAGAGAGACTGATGGGATATTTTTAAAGAGCATGGACAGGTTACATTCTTCAATGGGAAGAGGGCGATGTTGTTTAGATGATGAGTTTTCAGTCAAGGAGGGAGGAAACGGGTGCTTTGTTGAGCCAGAGAAGAGGTGATTGAAGGTCGGATGGCAGAGGAGAGCTGAGCGGCCAGTATGTAAAGGACTCCATCTTAGACTCGATAGATGCTGCTGCAGATCTCTTTGAGCTACAGTGTCTTATGTATCCCTGCATGAAGGTTGGATACCTTGTACCTTAGGTTGCCTTCATTTACTGTATAATTCACTGGCCCTTACAGATGTAGTCTAGAATGAGGGTCTGAGTTTAACTATTATATTTGGGTTTGTTTACCATTCTTTTTTCTGTACAGTCTCTGACTGTGTTACACAGTGTCTTCAAAGGCCATGAGCACTAGGCATTTTGATGACACTGAGATTACAATAAATCAATCAATGAATCAGCATGCTCTCACATATGTCAAAATATGTAATTATTTGTATAAAATTAACATAATGTTTAACATCAGAAATGTATGGAGATGAGCAGACATTATTTAAGTAATGACCAAAACTTCACCCCAACCTTTAACCAAAGTAACTTATTCTAACAACATCAAACTGAACTAAAACATTTAAAAATTTGTATTTGTGTTAATAAGACAAAAATATAAATTTGAATTTATGTTAAAAAAATGGCGTTGTCACTTTTGAATTATATGAAAATGGATGGTCTTCATACATTATTTATCAACCATAGTTAACGGCTGTGAGAAAACGAAGCACTGCGCTTATATTGTTTATGGTGAACACCAAAGTCTATTCTTCTTTTTCCTTTAACCACAAATAACCTCTGCCTCAAATAAAACAACACAAAAGCTTAAAATCCAGTGAGTTGAAGCGAGAGGGAAATGCAGTATCAGCTCGAGGATTCATTGTGTTGATCAATTTGACAGGAGGACTGAAAATAAAAAAAAAAAGAACTTTCTGTTTCTGTTGGTGATATTCTAAAACGGGATCTTATGATTAAAGCAATCCGTTTCAATAATTTATAGTTACAAAAATTGACTGCAAACATTTTTATTAATTTTGGTTTTTGGTTTTAAGGACATCACTGTTCTTTTCATTTGATATTTTGTCTCTCCTCGACCTTCTAATGTCAAAACTCACTTTGCCAATTGTAACCAATTTACTGCAGAATAGTTTTGGTGCTCCTGGGTAACTGTAGGAGCAGTTACCCAGGAGTCCTGTAGTCCTGTAGTCTCCTGTAGTCCTTGCTAGGAAAACTTTTTAGACCTCTAAAACTAAGAAATTGATAAAGGTCCTAAAATTACCATTAATGACATTGTCTGACTCAACAACAATAAACGGGTTTAAAATTGTAGTTTGATTTGTTTTAAAGCTTTGTATGGGACAAATATGACCATTGATTTCAGTTTTTTGAGTTCAAAATATATCATCATTAACAGAATATTTTATTGTAAAACAAACAAACAAAAAACATATTACCATAGGGCTTCACAAGCTGTGGATTGATCACCATTATGTAATGTTGAAGTAGGAGTAATATATTTTTAAAATACAAAATTTTAATTTGGGAACTCTCAAACCATCAGAATGTCTCAAAGGTTTATACACACGCAGTTGTGTACACACACACACACAAACAAACATGGCCACACATTAACACGCCCGGTTTCACCCAGTTTTTCTTCCATACACCGCGCCTAATTGATTCTCATTTTAATTATGTTGACCCAGACTCAGTCTCTCTTCTTCACTGACATTGAGTAAAGAATTAATGCTTTTAAATGTCCAGAGCTAAGTAATTGTACCTGCCCTGAACAGTATAAATACCTCAAATTTAAGGGATCAAAATTGAGCCATAGTTTGCACTTTCTGTCAGGTTTTATTGACCTTTTCTTTTGGTTACATTCATGCTGGAAACTTGGAAAGCATGCTTTGTGGCCTTCTTTATGTAGACCATCTAAAGATGTCTGAATTTATTGTGAATTCCATGCTTTAAAAACGTTTTTTCCTTTTTTCTTAAGGACCAAAACCTGCCCCATTTGACTGTTGACGGATTCTCAAAACCAAAGCTATTGTAAGATTGTTATGAGGTCAACTGTGTTAAACCTTTCAACAAGATCTAGGTTGAAAATCAGTGAACTTATCCTTTAACCATGTTTTTTTAATCAGCAGTGTTGATTCCTTTCAGACATCTGCATGACAACCCAATGAACAATTGCTGAAATGACTGTTTTTCAGTGCAGTTTGTTTTATGTCATTATTAGCAGAGCCTGACTATTTATTTGGTAACACTTAATGATTAAGAGTTTTTATAAGCCCTTATGCAATGACTTCATTTGGAAATAAGGAGTAGTTCATTATTACCTGATTTGTCAAGTCTATCCTTGATGTAGGCTATGGATTTATATCAAATTCGCAGACTGCATCAGTAATAAATAATGTCATTACTTAAATCTTAGCTTGTCTTAACTCCTATGTATTTTAGATTAAGAGAAGTTTTGCTTAAACATGATTTATTAAACATCACCTTCTGTAGTGCATAGCAGAACTTTTATGAGAGCATGACAATTAACAAACTCTCATCTCATTAACCACTGAATAATGTCTTCATCATTAACTCCTGATATCTAAATCTTCAACAAAGCATTAACTCACAATTGACATCTTGGTTCTAATTTATTTGTTAGCAGAAAGTCAGTCTCTCTGTTGTCGGGCTCAGCCTATGCTGGAGCAGCCATGTGGCTGATCAGACACTAGATGGCCCTGTTGGTAAAGCAGTTGATAGTAACTTAAAATACTTCAACTGTGTTGACAACTTATTGCACTTTGCTCCTAGAAATACATGAGCATGTCACGGAGTGCATTAAAAAAGGCATTTTGTGCCATACGAACATTGGTTTTGTGTTTGGATACTTTATGTTACTTTAGGTTTACCCAACTACCTGCTGTACATCACCCATAACAATATATTGTACTGAGCGGCCTGTCCTGGTTACAATGAAAAGGATAAAGTCAGTAACTGCTGCTCACATTATACAGGAAACAGATACTGGAGAGCAAATCAATCAGAACTATTAGTTTTAATAAGTGGAAATATATTGTTATCGTCATTTCAAAGTGTGAAAACGAAGATAGATTTAAATTTCATACTTGAAAAACATTAAATGAATGGAAACAAATTAGGATGATCTGATAAAGCATAATTGCTCTTTTTGTATTGTTTTTTGTTAAGAAAATAAAAGACAATAATAAATAATATTATAATGAGGGTTGTTGTGGTAACAGACTATACAATCCACATTACTCTTTACATAGCACATGTTGTACTCTTTTTATTACCACACGTCTTATATTTCAGGCATTTCACTGATGTTCTTACTGGTATTTAGAATGTTGAGTACTACAAAATAAACAATATCAAGCAGACACAAATATGAGAAGCAACAGCCACCATGACCTTGGTTTTCTTTTAATATTGGTGTGACTAACAAGGAGGGAGTGCGGAGAAGGAAACAGAATTAAACTGAGAGAGAGACTGATGGGATATTTTTAAAGAGCATGGACAGGTTACATTCTTCAATGGGAAGAGGGCGATGTTGTTTAGATGATGAGTTTTCAGTCAAGGAGGGAGGAAACGGGTGCTTTGTTGAGCCAGAGAAGAGGTGATTGAAGGTCGGATGGCAGAGGAGAGCTGAGCGGCCAGTATGTAAAGGACTCCATCTTAGACTCGATAGATGCTGCTGCAGATCTCTTTGAGCTACAGTGTCTTATGTATCCCTGCATGAAGGTTGGATACCTTGTACCTTAGGTTGCCTTCATTTACTGTATAATTCACTGGCCCTTACAGATGTAGTCTAGAATGAGGGTCTGAGTTTAACTATTATATTTGGGTTTGTTTACCATTCTTTTTTCTGTACAGTCTCTGACTGTGTTACACAGTGTCTTCAAAGGCCATGAGCACTAGGCATTTTGATGACACTGAGATTACAATAAATCAATCAATGAATCAGCATGCTCTCACATATGTCAAAATATGTAATTATTTGTATAAAATTAACATAATGTTTAACATCAGAAATGTATGGAGATGAGCAGACATTATTTAAGTAATGACCAAAACTTCACCCCAACCTTTAACCAAAGTAACTTATTCTAACAACATCAAACTGAACTAAAACATTTAAAAATTTGTATTTGTGTTAATAAGACAAAAATATAAATTTGAATTTATGTTAAAAATGGCGTTGTCACTTTTGAATTATATGAAAATGGATGGTCTTCATACATTATTTATCAACCATAGTTAACGGCTGTGAGAAAACGAAGCACTGCGCTTATATTGTTTATGGTGAACACCAAAGTCTATTCTTCTTTTTCCTTTAACCACAAATAACCTCTGCCTCAAATAAAACAACACAAAAGCTTAAAATCCAGTGAGTTGAAGCGAGAGGGAAATGCAGTATCAGCTCGAGGATTCATTGTGTTGATCAATTTGACAGGAGGACTGAAAATAAAAAAAAAAAGAACTTTCTGTTTCTGTTGGTGATATTCTAAAACGGGATCTTATGATTAAAGCAATCCGTTTCAATAATTTATAGTTACAAAAATTGACTGCAAACATTTTTATTAATTTTGGTTTTTGGTTTTAAGGACATCACTGTTCTTTTCATTTGATATTTTTGTCTCTCCCTCGACCTTCTAATGTCAAAACTCACTTTGCCAATTGTAACCAATTTACTGCAGAATAGTTTTGGTGCTCCTGGGTAACTGTAGGAGCAGTTACCCAGGAGTCCTGTAGTCCTGTAGTCTCCTGTAGTCCTTGCTAGGAAAACTTTTTAGACCTCTAAAACTAAGAAATTGATAAAGGTCCTAAAATTACCATTAATGACATTGTCTGACTCAACAACAATAAACGGGTTTAAAATTGTAGTTTGATTTGTTTTTTAAAGCTTTGTATGGGACAAATATGACCATTGATTTCAGTTTTTTTGAGTTCAAAATATATCATCATTATTGTCATACAAACAGAATATTTTATTGTAAAACAAACAAACAAAAAAACATATTACCATAGGGCTTCACAAGCTGTGGATTGATCACCATTATGTAATGTTGAAGTAGGAGTAATATATTTTTAAAATACAAAATTTTAATTTGGGGAACTCTCAAACCATCAGAATGTCTCAAAGGTTTATACACACGCAGTTGTGTACACACACACACACACAAACAAACATGGCCACACATTAACACGCCCGGTTTCACCCAGTTTTTCTTCCATACACCGCGGCCTAATTGATTCTCATTTTAATTATGTTGACCCAGACTCAGTCTCTCTTCTTCACTGACAACAAAACCAGTGCAGGCCGGCAGTCTGCCTCTCACACTGTGAGGATGACACCTCCGTCTCCTAAAAGAGGAACAAGCGGAGGATCCACTTTGATGTCACTCCCCCGCAAAGGAAAGGTCAAAATAATAAATGTAGGCCCAATTGATGGGTTGGCAGGGGGGCGTGGGGGGTTTCAGTGCTGATTTTTGGACGAGTGCTCCTCTAAAGGCATAATGAATTCATACAGTCAGGCACGGCCAAAGAGGAAAACAGCATGGGTCCTCTTTCCATGAAAAGGTTGATCTAAATCTGCAGACGAGCCTGGCTCCTTCTTCCCACTCATTCTCCAACACATCACTCTCTTCTCTCTCACTCTCAAACATAGGCTTGTCTCACACTCACATACACACACGTATGAATAAATACTCAAAAGTATCTCTGTCTTTCACTTCTCTTTGACACGTGCCTCTGCATATACATCACCTTCACAGAGAGAGGTGAATCTCATCACCATGGATTAAAAAAAAACCTCAGTAAGCTGCTCCATCTAACTCTTCCTCACAGCAAGACGCCTTTGAATCAAGAGTCAATAACCCGGGAATACAGAAATTCTTAAATATGTCTTTGAAGATTCCTCAGGTCATCCAGGTCACAGGATATCTGTTAGTAGGTCAAAGGCAGCCAAGCTACACCTGGTCTGCTGGCCTTTGACCTTTTGTCCATCATCACAAACCAGTGGTAGAACTGTTGAGATCTTTTACTTAAGTAAAAGTAGTAACACCTCAATGTAAAAATACTCCATTACAAGTGAAAGTACTCAATTCATAATGCTACTTTGGAGAAAGTACAGAGGTCTTAGTAGCAAAATGTACTTAAAGTATCAAAAGTGCTTATTATGCAGAATGGCCCCTTTTAGTGATTTATATTACATTATTACTGACACATTATGTAAGCAGAATTTTAATGTTCATTTTATATACACTGTTGGGAAGTTAAAATATCATCTCATATTTATTTCATAAATAAAGTTTTATATGTAAAATCTTAATGTGTAAAGTAGCCAGGGCAACACAACACGCATTTATAAGCAGTATATCAACATGTAATAAATGGTTTATAACACACTATTATGTAGTATTGTGAGCAGATATAAGTGTTTAATGTAACAAAAGAGTTTCCCCTCTGGGATCAATAAAGTATTTCTGATTCTGTTTCTGATTTATTAATGTATTTGTCAACTACTATAACTCCTCCTGTGGGCACCCATAAGTGGAGGCTGGTTTATAAACAGATAACGAATGACAATATAATAAAACACAGTTGTAACACTATAAAATAATGTCTTCATGGGAGACTTTATAATTGTTGACAAAATATCTCACATTAATAAACACTTTGAAATGTACTTATATCTGCTTACAACTACATTATAGTGTGTTATGAACCATTTATTAAATGTTTATATACTCAGTATAAATACTACATGGGGGACTTAAAGTTTCCCTCTGAAATGTAGTGGAGTAGAAGTAAGAGTAAACGTAAAGTCAAGTAGAAGTAGGCCCATCTCAAAACTGCACTTGAGTCCAGCATTTGAGTAAATGTGCTTAAGTTAGGCTACTTTCCACCACTGAGGTCAGCAGTCACAGAAACACACGTGATGCTGTTAAGGAGTGTGGAAAAATGTTTTGTCTAACTTAAAGACAAATTAAAAGGAAATTTAAGGGAAATATTGAGAGATGTGGATGGTTAAAAGCGTTAATTCAGTTTGAATTTTACAAAAAGTAACGTAATTGAGAAAAAAAATATATACCTAAATATCCAAAATAATTCTAAATACAGAATCAGTTGTTGCATGTGTTACAAGTGTCAGTGCATTTTTAGTTTGGACTGAGCGATTTGCATAATAAAATGTCTTACTAATACTACTATTTATGTTGTTTTTTAATATATTACAATTGCTTGCATTTCATTGATCCTATCAGTCCTGTGTTTCCACGTGAAAGTGCGCTTAAATTCTTTGCAGCTATTGAATAACTCTGTGGTTTAAAATTCAGACTCTTTGTGTGTTTCCATTCAAAGTCAAAACTAACCCTTAAGGCCCGTGTCTTACCGCACTGATGACAAACACTCAGATAAACCGAGATATGATTATTTCGAAACGCAATTTCCTGATCAGCCACAATCCCCGTGAGCCGCGTGAAGATGCGCATTCACGCTGAGCTGCCAGTTTCCACCGGAGGACGGAGCCGCTCCAGGCTGAATTACATGCGCAGTCCTGCCGTGAATCACACATCACCACGGCAACCGGCGTTCACACCGAGTCCCCGTCAGCATCAGTGGGGTCCGATCCCATCCACAGGCGACAGGAGAGCACCGAAACCCACGGTAAGTTTATAGTCTTCTCTGCATTCGCATTTCTGAGAGTGCAGCCGTTTATTTGTGTATTAGACAGATGTATTTGTGTGTGAAGAGAGGCTGTACCGCTGCGGAACATCTCGCTATACGGAAGATATTTCTTTCTATCTTTACGTGACGTGATTCGGTGATTTAGCGCAAGTAATTCATTAATCTGCTTTAGGGAATGAACGGACAAGCATCACATCTTTATGTGTTGTATGGGACTGTATGACAGGCTGAATTGCGTTGTAATTTGCGCCACCTCCACATTACATAAAAGGCTACAATTAAATACGCTGTAATCTCTTGATTGCACTTATGACTTTAGGCTACATTAATTAAGTAGGCAACTCATTAAAAACAAGTCTTATCATTGAGAAAATGTACAGTGTGAGATTTAAGTATGAAAAAACGCTCTTCACCGGCAGGAATAATGCTTAATTCATATCTATAATTGGATGAAAATTTGTTTTTTTTTATCTGCCTTCTCTCTATTTCATGTGCGTCTGTTGTAGTCCATCTCTGCACTCTGATTCCTGGTTACACAGCCTGTATATCTTGTCGCATCAGTCTTCAATGCAGCAAGTTCGGATATGCATGACAGGTGAACCCTGAAGAACTTGAGAGAGGCACAAGCGTGAACAGCCCACTGTTACCTATTCATAACACAGCATGTCTTCACCTTCAGAAAGCTGAGTCTTCCCTGTCCTGTAGGTCGATAAATATATGTCATACTGTGATGATGAATTAAACTATAATCATGCCATCAGTCTGATATTAACATTATTTTACAGTGGTTAAAATGTGCATTTAAAGTGTGGGGACGCTGAGGGTTTGACAGCAACACCTTCTCATATGTTAATGACAGATTTAGGATGATTCATCATACCCACACTTCACTCCAACTGTGGGGAAGAAAAATGGTGGTCAGCACGGATGATCACTTTAGCCACCCACTCATCAGAGACACCAAGGACTGTGTACTGTAGTCTTGAGTAATATACTCATTCAAGATCCTGTTTTTTTTTACTTGACAAAAGCTGCTCTTTAACTCAAACAGAGTCTGCATCTGAAGACAGCTCTTCGCCTTTTACACAATTGAAAGGTGATTATTTTGCACCAGTATTCTTGATTGATTGGTTTGTAGAGTTGGTCTGCTGTAAATCTAAGTCCAATGTCCAGAATGAATTTGCTTTTTGGTTTTTGAATTTTGAAAATGTTTAATGAGAGCATGTTGTAGAGTTTCTCAACCAACAGAAAAGCCTGAAATTAAAACATAAAAATCATCATATACTTAATGACAGTGTACTTCCTTCTTTAGCAGATCATCACAGTGGATGTGTCCGGCGGCCTATGTTAATAATCCGGTATCTCCTTTATCAAAAACACATTTCCTGTGCATCAGGGATTTCTCCTGCAGCATAAATACTGTAGCTCTTTGCCTCCTGCTGTGTGTATCATCATTGTGAGTCACTGGCGTCAGTGTGGCCCGTGGGGTCCTTGGCTGAGGGAAGGTGTTGTGTTGCGCTGTGTGAACGAGATAAGTGGCTCCTCACCTCTTCACTCCACATTTAGATGATCATTTGATCGAGGAGAGAAAATAGAATCATTATCAGAGCAGAGAGGTGTTCAGTGCCGTGTCGGTGGCGCGTTAGATTCACACGCCGATTATAAACATTAAAGATAAGCGTTCAGAGGAAGAGATGGGGCTGAGATATACGAGATTAATCATACACAGTGGTTATGAAACATGTTTAGTCTAGATGGTTGGGCTGGGTAAACAAGAGGAAAGCAGGCTTCCATATGAGGATGGTGGCAAATACAGAAGTCTGAAGTCATTTAAATACTTTAAGTCACATAATAATAATTCCACTCACCATATCCTCATTGAATCTTTCAATTATTAAAGGAATTGTTTGACATTTTGGGAAATATGCTCATGTGTTTTCTTGCTGAGAGTTAGATGAGAAAATTGATATCATTCTCATATCTGTACAGTATTAAGCTGCTGCAAGCAGCCGGTTATCTTAGCTTAGCACAAAGACTGGAAACAGGGGGAAACAGCTAGCCTACAAAATCGACCTACCAGCACTTCTAAAGCTTACTAAATAACACGTTGGACTATATCTCATTTGTTTAATCCATACAAAAACTGAAGTGTAAAAACCACATGTTGAGGTTTTACGGGGGGTTATGTGCTGGACTATGTCTTGGCTTCGAGTAGTTGCCAAGCAACCAGCAGAGGCTTTAGGAAGTCACTGCTCCCAGCCAAGAAATAATCTGGCTCATAACCTACTGTAAAACAGCAAAATGTCATTTTTACACTTCAGTTTTTATAATGATACAAATACACTCACAGTTTATGTTTTCCTATTATGTATTTATAGTGTTTTATTTGATTTAACAAGCTAACAAGACTAAGAGTCTACAGCCATGCTAGCAGCTCTGTGAGGCTGTACTTCAGCATAGCGGTGCATTGAGCTAAATGCTAACATCATCAAGCTAACACACTCACAATGACAATGCTAACATGCTGATGTTTAGCAGGTATAATGTTTACCATGTTTACTATCTTAGTTTAGTGTGTTAGTATGCTAACATTTGCTAATTAGCACTAAACACAAAGTCATAAGTTTTGCAGGTATTTAGTCATAAACCAAAGTGTTGGACAAATAACAATTTTGACATAATGATGGGGACCTAGATGTTGAGACATTTCACTAAAAAACACAAATGTCAAACTCTTGGGGTTGTTAAAGGAAAAGTCAGAGATCACCAAAGTCAGTAGGATTCATCCTCTGGGCACCATGAAATTTTAATTTAGCAATCTAATAGTTGTTGAGATATTTCAGTCTGGACCAAAGTGGTGAACCAACAGACCCACGTTGTATCTCAAACTAATTTCTTGCAGTTTCAGAAATACTTTTTCTTTTGTTGTGGTCTATATAACTTTTGTCCTGTCCTGTTTTTCCTCATCACACTCTTCTCCACCTTCTTTCGTGGAACCTCAGTTTGAGCTACAAGCAGCCCTGTCACATTTGGGTACAAAGCACACAGTCTGAGTCAGTCTGAACTGACTGACTCTCTCTCTCTGCTCTCTAGATCTGTCCAGGCATTTTCAGGCAGCCGAGCAGCCATGGTGAAGCTGGGCAGCAATCTGTCTGATAAGCTGGAAAAGCAGCCGTTTGCGGACGACGGCTTTGATAACATCCCACTCATCACACCCCTGGAGGTCAACCAGCTCCAGCAGCCATTCGCAGACAAGGTAAGTACAGCCTATTAGGTCTGTTTATGTTTGTTTTTCTCTATACTGTGTTTCTTCTGCACGCCGACTACACTGTAGAACACGTCTGGACAAACACCATTAATGTACTTACCTTGCAAGCATAAGCCCCAACACTGAAACTGCTGTATTTACTTTCCCTACTTACTGTCCCAGGTTAAACCCTTGGCATCAGCCCACGCATTACAAGCACCTCTTTCAATGCATAATGCAAGAAGAAAGCCCACACAATCATATTTTTGTTGGATGAGCAGCAGCACAGGATGTTCCACAGGCTGATTATATGTTGCTGAAAAATTAACATAAAAAACACTCTGTAGCTCCCAAATGTCTTTTTAAGGCCTCGATTAAAACTGGCTGTGTTTGCAAAAGATGCTTGTGTATTTTTACACATGCAAAATAATATTTTCAGTGGATGCAGGATCACTGAACCTGTGCTGAACACTGGGGACAACATCATCCATCAACCATAATGTAAACAAATAACGGCTAATTAGGAGTTCTCAGTTTTCTCCAGAAGAGTCACAATGACGGTGCATTGTTTCTTCTGCAGGTCATTGTGAAGACGTCAACACAATATCAGCTGCAACAGAAGAAGAAGAACAAGCTGTATGTGCCCAATATCAAGAAGCTGAATATAAACTTCTACCGTGATGTTTCAGATAAAGCCAAGGTACAACAACAACCTGATGTCTGGAAATCGGCTCAAGTTCTGATTAAAAGATAAATCTGGTGATATTCTATATTTTTCTTATTGTCAACTAATCCCATGAAAAGACCAAAACCAACAACAGATTGATCACACTTACAAGTATTGACTGTGTATCCAAAGCCTCATATAATTTACTCCTCTGTGCCGTAGAGCTCCATTGTTGTCCAAAAACTATTGAAGTCTAACTAAAATCACATTAAGTCAACCCTTGTTGCAGTCAAAAATAACGTCAGGGTGTTTTTAAATGTATTATTAATAGTTTTGTATTATTAAAAGGAAGAAAAATGGTCAAGTATAGGGAAATATCAGAAATGTTTCTTTTTGTCTCAGCCAGCTGGAGGGACATGTCGGTGTTTGATTGACAGCAGCTGGCAGGCTGCAAGAGTGCCGGTGTTACACTGTAGTGAACGAGAGACAAAGTAAACAAAATTGCACTGTAGTCTACATGTCTAGAAGTCACATGTGAAAATAGTCCCCAACAAATGCACTGTATTCACCTGAGTAAGGTTTGCTAAATACTCCAGTGCTCAGCTTTTGTAAAATGAAATTTTATATTTGTTACCTGTGTTTTAAGATTTACGTCTTCAGTAGGAACCAGTGGGATTGGGAGATTGACAGACGGACTAATGCATCGTAGGTTCTGATCTTTTTGTGGAATTTGTTGACAATAACAAAAATATATTTCCAGCCTTGTCCTTTAAGCGTTGATGATGCTTGTTGCTGAAGTGGTGTATATGTATATGTATGTGTGTGTTCATGTGTGTGTGTGTGTTGCTGCTCAGATCACTGGTCTGATTCTCATCAGTTTGGCCTTCCTGACCAGCCTGCTCCTTCTGCTCATGTACAAAGCCATGTGGTATGACCAACTTACCTGCCCAGAGGGTTTCATCCTGAAGGTAGGCAGCATATACACACACGCATGCACACGCACACATAGATATGCTCACATACACAGTCCAAGCCATTAAATCGCTGCTTAGCCATGAAGCCATGTGTCATTAAGCAGTTTTTTTAAGTTTTTTGATTTCACGTTCACTATCCTTGCAGAAAACTGAGTGTGCATTAACATACATGTAGTCTCTCAGGCATGTGTCCACACACACACAGAGAGATGTATGAACGTGGATTTACATGATTTAGGGAGAGGAAGAAAATCTGAATATCTTGGCCATCATCTTCCTGCAGTACAGCAGAGACCAGCAGATGCAGCTCATATCAGAGCCTGGTCGTTGGATATCACAGACTTCTTACTGCATTATCCCGACTGAAGTAGTCTGTGCGACACCCACTTAAAGTGTACTTACACAGCCTACAATGCAGCTGGTGCTTTGTTTCCCGGCACACCCTTACATCAGTCCCTTCAGGAGGATTCTCTGAAAACTGGAGCTGGAAACCCAAACTCATTATCTCCCGACGACACCTTGGAGGCATCGTGTAGCGAGCCGGTGCTGCTATGCATCTTAGTTAAAGAGCCTGTTTCGCAGAAGAAAATGAGAGAGTGGGAGAGACAGAGAGAGAGGGAGAGGGAGCGACAGAGCCCTCTTTCTGGTCAGGCACAGATTGGGACGCCCGCCTATGAATCAGAGGGGTCTTTAATTAGGGCTGAGCGTGACTAAACTGTGATTAAAGGCTTAACAGTGAGGGGGGAAGCGGGGGGGGGGGCTTCCGGCAAGGCTTTTGAAGTTTTTGCCGGTTACAGTTGCTTTCAGCATTTTTTCCCTCTAATGCGTTGCTGGAGACATTAAAAGAGAAGTGAGGATGGAGGATGGAGGAGGGAGGTGTAGTCACTACTGCGCTTTTGAGAAGTTTGACTCCTCACTATGAGGGAAGGTAAGGTAGTGGATCCTCCAAAGGGAAACACTCACGAGGTCAACACCACTCAGTGGGCTCTTTCTACAACATGACATTATAATGTTTGATTTAATTCACCCACAGTTTCACTCTCCTCAAAAACAAGTAAATCTGAGTTTAAAGATGTTGCAAAAGAACCAAGACTTAACCATGTCTGTGCACTAGGATAAAGAAAAAATGCTTTTGCAGGAACTTAAATGTCTGTGACCTGAAACATTCTATAACATTAACCTTTAAGAACTTGTGATGCTTTGGTGCTAAGTTCTCCTTTGCATTTTAATTGCATTTAAAAAAAACCCAGCATGCTTTGGAAATACAAGCCAATCAGTGGGCCGAAACAGCGTCCATTGCATCAAATTGCCTTGTTGTTTATGCTTCGCTGTGGATTGTGGTCCCTGATTTTCTTTAGTCTTGTTTCATTTTCTTATTATTTCCTTTCACTGTGATGCGTCCCAAAGCTTTCCAAACCTGCATTATCCTCTGATACAACTTTTTTAATTTGAGCCTGAACATTCATTGTAAAAAAAAAAGCTAGTAGATGGACCTTGATTATTCTGTCTTGTTGTGACGTGATGACATATTTATTTGACCAGCCTTGACCAACACTACTAGCACCACCTGAATGTACAATAATGGAGTATCACTACCTGAGCGGGGCTGAAATTTGTTTCAGGAACTTCTTCCCAAAGTTTACTAAAACAAGCAGAACCTGCAACAATCTCTGCACATTACATTACGTCATTAAGTCCCTATCATGAAAACGTGGCACCAGAAAGATCTAGAGATCAGCAAATAAAAACAAGGTGAAATGTACAGAAGAAGATTCCAACATTTTGGAATGATTTTAAATTAATTGGGCATTTTTACCCCAAGACTTTGTTAAGTGTTTACCCTGACACACACCAGAATACAATATAGCATTACTGTAGACAGAAACCTCTATGACAACTATTAATTTTAATGTGCATCATCAACATACCTCTCTCTTCTCTAGAGCTTCAATTAAGCTATGTCAACATTTTTGATGAAATGTCTGACTTGCAAAATAAAAATAATTGGATAATTGCTTTCCGCTCCATGGATTGTACTTCCTAACTCATAAATCAGACTGTATCCAAGTAAGTTTATTAATGATTATCAATGTTTATAAATTAATTTCAAGAACAAATCTACAGGACAACAAAGACTGGGTTCTTTATTGTTAATGTCATAGCAGTTTGTCACCTAAATTGAAACAAACTAATATATTTTTGTCTTTCTGTTGTAACAGCAGAAGCACTGCACCCCTGCAGCTCTGGAGATGTACTACACAGAGGAGCAGCAGCAGCAGCAACAGCAGGAGCGAGATGTCCACAGCGGCACCGAAAACTGTGTGCCATACGCCCTCGAGAGGACTGGGACTGAGCTGCCACCGCCATGGTTACAAGTCATCAGCGCTCTGAAGGAGGCCGAGGAGGCCAAACAAGGCAGCGAGCCGCTGAAAGGAGTGCTGGAGGGAGAGGAGTGAAGGGGCTGATAGAAATGCAGGTGTTAGAGGAGGAAATGGTGATGGGGAGGTAGCATAGGTTATTTTTTGAGTGTGTGTGTGTGTCCAGGAATTGTTTTTTCTTCCCTCATACAGTCCATTAAATCACTTGTTAATACTGGTGCTCCAAAACCTTAAAGGTGTCTATATATTTACTGAAAATTTAAATCAGTAATGCAAACCACAACTTTATTCAACTCCAATCCAGTTATATTCTGTTCATATTTAATACAAGCCAATCCCCAACTGTGGCAGTGTGTGAGTGAGGATGTGTGTGTGTGTGTGTGTGTGTGTGTGTGTGTGTGTGTGTGTGTGTGTGGCGAGTTGTTGTGGTTAGAGGCAAGAATATTATTAAAGTGTTGGAGAATGTGCCTGACTTTTACAGTATTACTGAGTCGTGACTAAACTCTGCCATTTGCATTCTGTGTGTGTGTATACGCTCATGTAAATACTGTACGCTGTAAATGCTCATATGTACTGTATGCATCTTTGCTCTGTGTGTGTTTGTGTGCGCGCGTGTATGTGTGTGTATGCATACATTTGTGCCCTCGTCTGAGAAAGTTGGAGGTGAGAGAAGACAGGCGAGGCGAGAGCTCCGAGTGAGAAGTGAAGATAACAAGTTTTTAATGAGATTATTGCAAGTTTCTCCTCATCACTCCGTCTTGTTATCTTGGCCTCTCTTCATTTGGTTTCAGACGGGAATTTATTAAATCATCAGCGAATGTGCTCACAGTTTAACCATTAGGGCAAGGAACTATAAGTGACCATTTTAATTTTAAAACGAAATGAGTTGATTACACATCTTATTGTCTCACGTGGGTTTTTAAAGTCAACCACAAGCATGCTGGCTGTTTTAAAACAGTCTCACACAGCAGCTTTGGAAAGTATCAAACTATCAAAAGCTATAATCTCTGAAAATGTATTTCTTTGTCATTGTGGGTTATTGTGCGTAGAATTAATAGCAAAAAAAGTACATGTAATCCATTCTAAATTAAATCTATAACACAATAAAGTGTGCAACAAGTAAATGGGCCTGAAAACTTTCTGAAACCACTGAACAACTCCTCATTTGAACTCTTGTTATGTTACATCATGATGTGAGCTGTTAACTGTCATTATGGATAAGACTTGAGAGCTATTATTACTACAAAATGTTTAAATTTAAATAATGCTGTATGTTCATGTATGTAAGCTAATTGTAAACTATACAAGTTTTGTTACTAAATGTTGTTTTTGATTCATGTTGCTGTAAGTATTCTGTAATGCTCCTATAAATGACCATGTACAGTATAACCACAGGGTTAACTCATCATGATCCTTATATGAATGTATGCAGTAGCTGCTCTAATCATACAGTAGATATAATTAGTGCTTATAATGTACTACCTAAAAGCTTCTATTGTCTTAACATTTTTTTATTTATTCAATTAACAGACTATTTATGTGTATATTATTTGGTGTCTTTTCAACTGTGAAGTTGTGTTTGCAAATCTTGCTTTGTTACGTATGAAGAGTTCTTTTCCAAGTCATTGTACATCAATTTTTAAAGGCAACTTTTTTGTGAAGCAAATATTGTTTTTCTTCAGCCGTAAGAAATAATCCACAGTTCTCTGACAAATCATGTCATTTGTCCCAATTATCTGCCCTTACTCATTTTGACCTTCCTTTTCGCTCTGTCTTTCTCTAAAGAGTCACTTTTTGTCAAATGGCGGATATCTTATTTTGGAACAAAACTCTTCATGTGAGTAGGACGAATGTGAGATCACAGCACAGCTTGTTCCTTTGGGTTCAAGTGCCAAACACTTACATCAGGCCCATCTGCTCTGATGTCACTTACTGAACAGAAATAAATGACTCAAGTGTTGAGTTCTCTCATTCACAACTGGCCCTGTTGATTTACATTCATTGCCTCTAATGAGCTGAATTAATGATTCGCCAAGGCTGGTGAAATATTGGTGTTTGGATTTAACAGGAACCATATATTAGGTGTTTTTTTTTAGCCTTCAGGAAACAAACTAACTGACCTTTGTATATAGAGCACCAGTGGTGGAAGGTTGCTATGTACATGTGATGCACTGTAAGCTCATCAAATGTTTTTTTTTTATGTGAAATAATTAGAATATGTAAAATAACTAGTAACGTTTCAGATAAACGCAGTAGTCAAAAATAAGTTAACAATTAAGTGCTGTAATTAAGTACAATTTTGAGGTATTTGTACTTTACTTGAATTCTTCTATTATATGTAACTTTACACATTTCAGAAGCAAATTAATACTATACCTTTACCATTAACATTAACATTTATCCAGTGGTGGAAGAAGCACTCAGATCCTTTACTTAAGTAAAAAATAGTAATACCACACTTTGAAAGTAGTCCATTACAAGTTAAAGTCACATTTTACTTAAAAGTAAAAGTATTGGCCACAAAATATACTTAAAGTATCAAAAGGTTGTTTATATTATTATATATATTACATCATTGGATTGATGTTGGACATGATATTTTATGATGATAAATTCTGAATAAACATTTTTAATCTGTACTGTAACTAGTAACTACAGTTGTCAAATAAATGTAGTGGAGTAAAAGGTACAATATTCCCCTCTAAAATGTAGTGGTGAAATATAAACTTTAGTTACTTCATGATTATCTTGCCATTATTCTTGCCTTTTTCTGCTGCCTCAGCATCATCCTAATAAGTAGCTAGTGCATTTATACTGGTAATTCACAATTAGATCTTAGTATATTAATAATCTTGTATTGCTACTACTTAAATAGAGGATTTGAATATTTCTTTCACCTCTGCATACCATTCCTACTCTTTGAGCTACACAGCAAGAAAGAAGTCAATGCTTACATAGGTTTTGGTGAAATATTTGCTATTTAGAGTCAGGTTCCTAAATTACCAGCAGAAGCAAAATGTACAGCTCCTTTTACACTCAGTTGCTCAAAGATGATCAGTATGCATAGAATTCAAAATATGACTCCTTCCTCTTCAAACTTTAGTTTAGCAATTCAAAGCCAAGCCACATCCTCTCTCTCTCTCTCTCTCTCTCTCTCTCTCTCTCTCTCTCTCTCTCTCTCTCTCTCTCGCTCTCTCTTCTCTCTCTCTCTCTGTTGGGGTCACTGCTGTGAGCCTGTCTGCATCTCATTTACACTCACATATTTTCACACCATCTCTCTAAACCCAGGGATGTGTGGCATAAAGTTTGTGTGTGTGTCTTTGTTAGAAGTGTGTGTGTGACTATGAAATCATTAACCTACAGTTATGTGTGTGTTTGTGCTAACTCTTCAAAGACACTCACACTCTTGTGTGAGTGTGTTTGTGTTTCACGCGTGCATCTTTGTGCTTCTGTGTCTGTTAGTGTGTGTGTGTGTGTGATCCCATGCTTAGCTTGTTAATTAAATCTACATTATGCCTTGTTTAGCCTTTAGGGATTTTTTTTCTCCTCACTGTTACTGGGTGACATACTTTAGATGCTGTTGGCCCAGGGCATGGAACTAAATAAAGTGCTAAAAAATATTTATTAGGGCATTTACAGATCCCATGCTTGGTCAAGGCATGGCATGTTGTGCCAAAAAGGCTTAGATTCAGGGCCGGGGGAAAATCACGTAAAATCAGCCGAATACTCATGTAAAGGCCGCCAAGCCCAATTTTCCTGCTTTATAGCATCAACAGATCTGAACAGTAAAATAGCAGGTTGGCTTTTTAATTTGTCCTGACTGTTCGGAGTCCCCCCTTCCCCAGCGTTCTCCCTGAAGACTGTGAGGGAGAGCCGTGCCAAGAGTCATTTAGCCGTTAACATCCCACTAGAATCAAATTCCTCTGAACCCTGATGTCACTTAAATGTTGGAGAGAAGGAAGGAAGCTTTGTGGTGATGTAAGTACTGTCTCCCTGCTTTTCTCTTTCCTGTGTCTCTGAAGCTGATCAGAAAGGAGGCGTTATGATGCAGCTCCCTCTTAAGCAGCGTCAGCATTTCAATAATATGGAGTATACAATAAAATGATGGGTAGATGTGGATCGAGGGGGGAAGAAGAATGTGAAAACAAAGGGGAGGGTGTGATAGAGAGCACATTTATTAAACTTCTAAAAGTGAACTTTTGGACTTAAGTGAAAGTAAAAATCCCTCACTTTTATCCTACTCATTTTGGAAACTACGCTTATTCACTTTCTAGCGAAGAGTTAGATGAGAAGATCGATACCACTCTCATGTTTGTACGTTAAATATGAACCTGGAGCCAGCAGCTGGTTAGCTTAGCTTAGCATACAGGCTGGAAACCAGGCAACCAACAGAGATTCCAGGAAGTTATTGTTCACAGCAAAGACTAAGACGGTGTACTCCCTCATTCGTCCAGGAGTGTTCTATGTAACTCAGAGTAGCTTAAATTTCCAGTTCCCGTCCAATTTTTTCACAATTGAGAATGACTTCCGGATGGGAGCCGAAACGTCTTGATTCTGAAAACAGTGTCCAGATGACTACGACTGAAACCTTTTCTATCACAGCAAAGACTGTATATATAGATGGACGACACATCTCCCCTTCCACCTACTATATAAAAATTAAGCCACAATATCCCGGATAAGGGAGCTGCCATCTTGCGCTGGTGATGTCATTTGGAGCCAGAGTCTACGCAGTAGTGATCGGAGTTGGAGCTCCCGCCCATACACCTGACCAACTCAGTCAATCATGACACGAAACCCCCTTTTTATAGCATCAAATAACTAATTAAAACTGGAACTTAAACTTAAAAGAAAAAGAACACTTGAACACACATCAGTGTGATGAAAATTATAGAAATCTTCTTTGGGAATTTTTTTTTTGACGTGTACTCTGATTTTTTTAGTTTGGACCATGTCCCATCTGTTAACATGGAGGGGGCAGGGTTTATGACCTGTACTGCAGCCGGCCACCACTGGGCGATCGAGATGTTTTGGCTTCACTTTTGGGGAGCTGTTATGTCATCCATCTTTTATATACAGTCTATGGTTTAGAAAAAATAATTGGTCAGGCACATAAACCCCATAAAACGGCTTTAGAGATGCTGATAGGTGAGTTTTGTTATCTTCAAACAGAGCCAGGCTAGCTGTTTCCCTTCGTTTTCCTGTCTTTATGCTAAGCTAAGCTAACCAGATTCTGGAGCTTCATATTTACTGCACATATATGAGAGTGGTGTCATCTAACTCTCTGCCAGAAAGTGGATAAGCCTATTTCCCAAAATGTAGAACTTTAGCTTTAAGAATAAAAGCTATTTTTCAATTTATTTACAACTTAAAATTACTCTTTAACGTATGAGAGCTCCAGAGGTTTCCTAAGTTTGTTAAGAGTAGATCTTAGATGACTGCAGTACAGAAACAGAGGTGAGAAGACACCTTCTGAGACATGTTTTAGAGTGAATGTACATTAGATGAAGCAATATAGGAATTGTGATAGTTTTAGCCTATTACTTGCTTTTGATTTGAACACTTGATAGGATACACCACTTTTTTTCTCTTTTTTGCATTTATCAGGGGTACAAACAATAAGAATAAAGCTTATATTGATTTTGTTTGCAATCACTTTCCATGCATCTTCATATTCTGCACTTGTCAATGTGGAACTAAATTCTCCTTATTATGTATTCTTTAATGTACCTATCTTTCCTGCTCCAGTTTGGTTTTCATTGTGTTTCTTTTAAGCCATTTTCCAATTATTGCATCTTTTTTATATATTTATAGATTATAAATATATTAGATTGTTGTTCACATAAATAAATGAAAAGATTTAATTTACAAATTACAATTTGACATAAACACATATCACAGAGTAAAATGTAAAGATTATTTTAAAAGAATGGCAGATGTATGGTAAATCCTTGTCTCTGATTGGCTGGTCCTGCTCAGAGCATACATGTGATTAATCATGTGATCACTTGAGAGTTGCTCTTAAATGTTACTCCTACACTTAACTGTAAGTGTATCTGTAAATGTGTCTTATTCTTTACACTCAGCAAACAACCTTTCTTACTCCTAAATTGGCTCTTTTGAGCATTTTTAAGTGTAAAAAGTTTGATAAATACAAAAAGAGAAAGTGAGGAAGAGAAAAGGAGACAGCAGAGAGACTCAAGGAAAAGCAGAAGAAAAGATGAACAAGAGAGAAAGAGCAGATGAGAGGCGGCGAGGCCTGGGAAGGGAAGGCGGGGGGTGAGGGTTTGGGGTAGAAGAAGAGGAGGCGGAGGAGGCCAAGGGGCATGGAGGTGGTGGAGGAGGAGGAGGGTGAATCCAGGCTGACCCCTGTGTCTGTGTGTGTTGTTGTGTGTCTCAGTGGGTTTCCTCTGCCCTGGCGCCAGCTGGAAATGCCTCCACTAAGCAGAGGCAGTACACACATCATCCTCCATTCACCCCCATTCAGTCCCCTTTGATGAGAGTAACACTATACATGCCCAGTGCGCCTCACAGATCCTATCAAGCTGCTGTTTAAAGGGTGGGAGCGAGAGCTGGGGCAGCTGATCATAACTTATCGAGTGTTTGAACGCACTGTCATCCAGTTTCGTTGCCCTGCGGAGCAAATAAAAGCAAGGACAATTGAGGAGGTTTTGTAATTGCAGTGATGTTGTTACAGTGGTGGAGGTTTCATGAGGTACGCTGCCACCTAGGGGTCACATCCCATGGTTGCAGAGAGGAACATGGTTTCTTCTCTGCTTATTTTGAACCACTAGTTTGATAAACAGTATTTAAGTGGATTATGTTCTCTTAAAAGTCTTTAACGTCACTAAGAAGCCGATGTGGAGACATCATACCCTTCATATCATCAGACATAATACCCTTCTTTTTTCACTTTACAAGGGAATTATACCTTGTTGACCATACCTTGAATACCTGCAGTCGGATTAGTCACAGTTGCTCTTTAAAGTTGATCCTCATGATGGTCTTTTTAAAATGACTCAATAGCCATGAAATTAGTCATTAGTTTGTTATCCTGCTGTGATGCTGCCCTCATGCAACAAAAACCTTGATTATTCGACCGACACAGCAAGGTAAAGGCCCAAATCTGCAGCCCAGACATGCCGTGAGGAAGAAAAACAACCGGCTTTGCTTAGCTTAGCTTTAGTTTGCTTTGTTCTGGCTATTACGGAGCCGAAATATTGTCATTACTCATAGACCAAATCATTTTACGACATCCTGCAATTAAACTTTAAGCTAATAGGTTAATGAGACAAATGGAGTTTGAACGCTGGAAGTTGGTTTCTATTAGGGATGGCAATGCACTGTTGCATGCTCTGCACACACACTCACTCACACTGTGTTTTTTCCCCCCTTTTTCTCTCTCTGACACACACACACACACGCAAACACAAACACAGAGAACAGACTGATTTGATTTAGGTTTTGCGGTCCCCTCCTGGTGCAGCCTCAGACAGGCAGAGAGGACCAGAGCGCAGTGAACTCCAGTTCAGCCTGAGCTGTCTCTGCTAAGCTTCAAGTTGAAACCCTCCAAATTGGGTTTAATCTGTGTTTTGCTTTGCCAATTATCGACCCGCAGAGCTGCATGGCAAATGGGGATGAATGAGCTTTAGATGGGCCTGGTTGAGGGGAAGGTCACAGTGTGATTAATAGTGATCTGTTGAATCCATGACTCGGCCAGCTAAGACATAGCACAGGATGAGTTATCAGAAAATGAGCATCTGTAGGAAAAAATGCAGAGCATGATGCAGCAAAAAATGCAGTTTGAAACGCTGAATGTATGAAATGAATGTCAAACTGTTGCTAAAACCAAAGTGGGCTTACCATACAGTACATTTGTTTTCCAATCAGAATGGTTTCTAAATGTATCCAGACAAGAGGTCTGGTTTCTGTGTCATGTAATACCAGCGCTGTGGTATCACTAGTTTTAGAATTTTGTTTTCCAAATTTCACTCCACTGATTTTACACATGGAAATCAGTGTACTCATCACAAAGGAATACTACTTAGCCTGTAAAAACTCTTCTCTTCTTTGGCTCTGAAGTGAGCTCTCTGAAAAGATAACCCTGATGATGTTGTCAAGGTCATCTCAGCTTGGTCTTAAGACTGTGTTACAAAAATAAAGAGAAGAGAAGAGTAAGGGGGTGGGGTCTAATGAAAGGTGCTATTAAGTTGCATCATGGGAAATGTAGGATCCACTATTTTTGGAACTTGACACACACTACAGAAGAAAAACCAGGATATCTCAGTCTCCACTCTTTTTTAAATATGTCTCTTGTGAATCCCTCAATTTTATGGAAGTGCAATAGTAAACCGCTGGAGTGTCCCTATAAATCAACTACAGAAGATATTCCATGTTTTTTCTTGTATTACTGTGAATATAACTAATGAGGGCTGAAGGTAATGATTATTTTCATTATCGATGAATGTGCAGATTATTTTGGTCTACAAAATATCAGATCTTGAAATGCCCATCACAATTTCCTGTGCTCAAATGTCTTGTTTTATGTGACCAACAGTCCAAAACTTTGCAGTTTACGATCACATAAGACAAAGAAAAGCAGCAAATCCTCACAATTGAGAAGAAGAATTACTGAAATGATTACTTATCAAAATAGTTGCCTATTATTTTTCAGATGCTCTACTAATCGACTAATCGTTTCAGCTCTATAACTCATGATTTTTATATTTAACAACTTTGCTTGTGGTCCGTATTGATACATTTTTGCATTTTGTGATATTATCTGTGTTAACTTGAAAAACACTTAGTGACAGAGTGTGTGTCTCTCTCGGTTTGGGGTATTTCTATCTGTCTGCCTCTTCCTTTATTTCAAGATTACCTCTCTGACCTGTCTTTCTCTCCCTCTGGGTGTCTTCATCTCTCTCTCTTACATGTGTCATTGTTGACACACAAAGCATATTTGGGATTCCATCATTTAATTAAAGGAACACAGTGTTCATATTGAATTACTCGTTTTACCTCACTGTAACCAGAACGCTGAATGCTCATTATCTTCTATTAACCTTTTACCGTCCATGAAACAGTCCATAACATAGAAGCTGTGTCTGAAATCACTCCTTGTTTGCTACCTAATGCAATATACATATTTGCTTTCCGCCATTTGAGTGTCCAAATTGTGTGAAATACATGCACCATATAGTGGCTTCAGAAATTCCTAAAATGGAATGAATATGTAGTGTTCAAAGCGTGTACACCACTTTTTGCTAAAGTCCCAAGCTGCAATTCTTTGATTCAGATAGATGTAAAGATTACAGTGATAAAATACATGTCAGTGACGGTGCAAAATGAAGATTCATACATGTAATTTACTGCTCATAGAGTAAACTATAGACTGACCGGAGTGATTTCAGACATGGCGCTGTTTCCATTATGCTTCATCATCATCATGTTTTAAAATCCACTTGATTGCCAAGAACTGGCTATTAATCACAACAAAATGTGTTCCAAGTGCACTTAAGACGTACTGTACTTTGCCAAAAAGCTCTGAAAGAAAGGAAATACAGCTACGTGTTCCTCCACATCACTCACCTGTACCTGAAATACTGAGCTAACCACTTGTCTATTCTAATTGCTCTGTACAAACTGACTCTGAACTCACTCACTGAGTCCGTGTTAGCCAACCATTCATGGCGAAACTGAATTAGGACTCATCAACATAATCTTTCAAATAAATCAAAATCAAATTCCCCTTGTTTTTTCTTCATGACCGTATTTATCCGAGAACAGTTTTGAAGGATATGACAAGTTTGTCAGGTCCAGACCACAGGGGTGTGGCTAGAAATTCTTGGACCCGTGACAACATCTCACAACCCCCAACGAGTTTCTAATCCCAGACATGTTCCAGGGACTCCGTCCAGCATCTGAGCTTCCCAAAAACGCGTCACAGCCCAAGAACCATGTTATACGCTCCAAAACCCAATGGCCATTTAGTTATTTATTAACATTTTTGTATGTCACTGGTAATGCTCGAACAGCCACTAAGTGACATCTCTGCTCTGCAGTAAAACTCAAACAACACTTAAAAAAAAGGGTAACTGTGCCCTAGATACAGTTGGTTTCACTTGGGTGTTCTGTTGCTAGTAGCCAATAGCACTAGTGGCAATTCCAACTGACATTGTGACATCCGCCATTTTGTCGGATCTGTGTCCAAACAAATATTGACAGGCATCTTTTATCTACTCCCTGAATGCCCGAATTCCCTTGTTGGAGCATTATCTGTCGGTAAGCCTTTTATTACAGCTGTTTTGCCAGCCTGGACCCTCATCAGATTGCTTTCAGAACCAACAGATCCACAGAGGATGCCATCTCCACTGCCCTCCACTCAGTCTTCATTCACCTTGAGAACGACAACACCTACATCAGAATGCTGTTTGTTGATTTCAGCTCAGCATTCAACACAATCTCCCCCATTAATCTGATTGGAAAACTTAGCACTCTGGGCTTCAGTACCACACTCTGTTATTGGATATTGGACTTTCTCACAAACAGACTCCAGACAGTTCAGATTGGCAGTCACACCTCATCCACTCTAGTGCTCAACACTGGAGCCCCCCAGGGCTGTGTGCTCAGCCCCCTCCTGTTCACACTGTACACCCATGATTGAAACCCCCGACATGGAGACAACTCTGTTGTGAGGTTTGCGGATGACACCACCATCATCGGCCGGATTACAAACAACGATGAGACTTCATATCGGGAGGAAATCAACAATCTTGCTGAGTGGTGCACAGAGAACAACCTACTGCTCAACGTCAGCAAACCCCTGTCTACCTCAGTGGAGCTGAGGTGAAGCAGGTGAACAATTTTAGGTTCCTGGGAATCAGCATTACCAAGAACCTCACATGGTCCTCTCATATCTCCACCCTGGTCAAGAAAGCTCAGAAACGACTATTTCTTAAGGAAACTTAAGAAGCCAAACTTCCTGTGCCATGTTCTTATTAACTTTTACAGAGAAGCAATAAAAAGCATCCTGACTGGAAACATCACAAACTGGCATGGGATGTGCACGGCCCAGGACCGAAGGGCTCTGCAGCAGGTGATTAAAACCGCTCAGGAGTTCATTAGTACCAACCTACCGAGCATCAGTGATATCTGTGAGGTGCATGTGCAGAGTCCAAAGGATACAGAAGGACAGTACCCACCAAGCCACAGCCTGTTCACCCTGCTGCTGTCTGGAAAGAGATACAGAAGTATCTGCTGACGTACCACCAGACTACAGAGCAGCTTCTTCCCTCAGGTTGTGAGACATCTCAATTTATCCTCAGCACTCCACCATGTAAAACAGTTTTCATTTCTATGACTTATTATTTCTATGACTTATTATTTATTCACCGAATTACTGTATATATACAGTATACATACATATATATATATATATATATATATATATATATATATATATATATATATATATATATATATATATATATATATATATATATATATATTTTGAGTAGCATAAAGGGAACTACAAAACAAATCTCACTATACAACCCTGTGTTGTAAAATCATCAATAAATCTATCTTGTAAATCTATCTTGATTTGGTAGAATTTTGTTTTTCTATGCTCTAAAAGCCGCCGTCTGGAGCTAATGTGTTGCTAATGTAACATTCTAAGTAACTGCTGAATTATTGTTCGGATACCATAAATGTATTCTACTCATTTAACCTTTACTCTGGTGGACTTTATGTGTGTGTTTAACAGATTAAATACTGTACTGTATTTCCTATAGGGACATAATGTCGACTGGTGGTGATACATTGTTTCTTCCTGGTATGATGCAAAATAATTTGACAGCTAGTCTAAACTTTAGTGACTCCAATTACCTTGTTACTGTACCAATTAATTTTTATAATACATTTGGTCTAACTCTTGTTTGTAGAATCTCATCATTTTCTGATTTACAATTACTATCATTGAATTTGTTGTCCAATACTGTTTCACAGTTTCACAACTGCTTCCAGTAAAAACCTCAAAGGCAATCCACTGTCTTCACCCTTTATTGGAAATGTGTATAGCTCGCTCCATAGCCCCTACACACATAGTGAGGGCAGAAGATAGAGCCTGCAGAAAATCCTACATATTATACATGTTACCATGAGGAGCCTGACATGAAGTCTTTTCCCTGTCTGCAGCTTGTGTTCACAGTAGTTTTAACATTAGCAGGTGGTTACAGTGTGTTCAAGCCGTCCTCAACACACCATCAGTTCCACTTCTGCTCTACAGTGTCATTATCATGTGGGACCTTAGTTAACATGCAGCTTAAGCACAGATTTTTGCAGGATTAACATTGATTGCCACTGCTGACAGATTCCCCAAAATCCCTCAGTGGGGCGACTCAGGGCCACTTACACACTGAGCCGACTGTCAGCAAACCCCACTGAGATTCAGTTAAAGCTGACACAGAGCGGTTCAGCAGCAGCACTCACTCACACTGCACAGGAAAATCTGTTGTTAGGCAACTACAATTTCATCACTAGATGATATATCATTAACATTATTCTCCTTTATTAAGGGAATGAAAATGTCACTGTCGATTTGAGGTGGTATTCCAGGTCTCTGGGTCTGATTACATGGTGTAGCATAGAAGCCAAATGTGAGACAAGAAGCTCGTGTAAAAAGGTTATTGATATTTATGAGAGGATCTCTTGAGCAAGATTCTTAGCAACACACAAGGATGGTTATTATAAGAACCCCCCCCCCCCAACCTCACTTGAAAAAAAAGATGTTATGTCACAAGCTCGTTGCTCACAGTGGCCTAATTCTTGACATGTTTTCACCCCTCACTTCATTTGACAGTGGTCATAACTGCAGAGAAAACAAAGAAATACTTTCAAGAAAACACAATAAATTTGGAAAAGATGATGAACAACTGTCAACAAATAATGACAGTCAGTATTAAAAACTGAAGCGACCCTCTTGCCACAAGCCTCTCTCGAGGGGGGAGAGGGAAGCCAGAAATAAATTGCCTGTCTGTAGTCATTTGAATGCAACATTTAGCTGTGATTTATGTGAAGGCAAAAAAGCATTATGAGAAAACATTTTCCAAGTGCAACAGCTTGCAGCAATTTACATTATATAGGGGGAAAACCACTGAAACAAATATTTGACTGGCCTCCATAATGAAATGGATATATTTATACACACTGAATTGAGTCAAAGGCTCTGTAACAAACGCATGGCTTCACCAAAGGACCTCTCTGCGTTCTTGTAGTAAACATTTTACTGATGCTACAGGGGCTTCGAATGAAAGTTATTAGAGCCATAATTCTCCCAGCGGGCCAAGAGATACAAAGATAATCCACATGAAGAAAGAGACGATACGCTAGACGGAAATCAACGCTGTGTTTGTATCGGTGACAGAAAGAGATTCAGCGATTTACTAATTAAATTCCAATTATTTTCAAGATGAAATAGATTTGCTTTTGCTTTGCTAATTAGTGTGCCGACCGTGTTACCCTTTAATCTCCCATATTTACTTTTCTGCACAAAAGTCACTGAGGATAAGGTACATATATTTACAGCATATTTCCCAGAGTGACCTCATAGATGATGGGTTTTTGTAAGCTGATTTTTTACAGTATTGTCAGACTTAGTATGTTTAAAGCTGCACTAATCACGATTTTCATGTTAACAATGGAACAACTTACTATGTGACACTGTGAAAGGGGTCGCTTATTGTGTTCAGACTTATCACCCAACTCTGCAGTTCACCTCAGCTCTACAGAGGGTTTTAGCGTCTTTCAGCTCATTGTTTTGATTTTCCGACCCACAACTTTACTGTTTTGATTCACTCTTACTGCTTTCATCAACAGCAGCATGCAACTGATTTCATGAAGAAAGCTCTAAAAATGTACTAAACACTTACACTTACTCAGCACCAAACGACAGACAGACAGACACAGTTAGAGACTAGCTGGTGAACATAGTGGAACATTGAGCGGCTGAAGAGTCAGATATTTCCCTCAGGAGTTGGTGGAGAACAAAACAGAGCTAAAAGGAGAGTGAATATTGGACTTACATTCATGAGGTAATACATAAATAAAGTCTTCAGCGTGAGAATGTTATTCCTGGTAGTGCGGAGAACGCTTTGAAAAAGCATTTAGACCTTCCAGTCGGGGAATAAAGAATACAGAAAGTATATTTGAACAGTGAACTAAATAAATAAAACATTTCAAATTCTAAATAATCAAACCTTTTTGGTTTGTGGTCAACATCTTCTGCAGATTTGTTGGGAATGCATCATGGCCTCAGTGTCTTTAAAATTCTGGCTACTGCCTTGTTTGCTAGTTGGAAAGTTAAGCACAGTACGTGTAACAGTTAAACTTCCAGTATGAGTCATCTTAAGTCATCTGTGTATTAAATGATTATCCGATGAGTTACAGATGGCTGAAATGTGTGTACAGTTATCTTGTCCCTGTTCAGTACATAATGTAGCATGAATGAAGCCACACACATGCACACAAACACATACACATGTGTAAGCAAGCATGCAGAACTTAAGCACTCTTCATGTGCAGGCGAGAAGACACGAACGCAACACTCTAATTAATATGTCACAGAGAAAATATTTTAATGACTTACAAATGGGGGTGACTGCACGCTGCCCTGTGCCATTTATTTACAGTGAGGCTGAGACTTACTGGCATGAGGCAGCACATACAGCAAACTCTTAGACATCTAAATTAGAGGGGGCCTGGAGTGTCGTGGCTTCAGATACATGTGTGTAACCCCTGTGGTCTCCAAGCCCCCTCCTTCAAATTTGCGTCTTCCCTAATCAGTGCCAAATGGAGATTTTTTTTCCCCCTCTTCCCCAGCTTGGCCAATATAGGCAGCGAGAGAGAGGAAGGAAGTCATTGTATTCAATAAGAGCCTTCCATTTTTATTTTTTACAGCCGCGTCACATTCAGTCGTCCCCCCCCCCCCGCCACATAAACGCAGCAACTCATACAATTACCATCGCTTTCATGTGTCCCAGTCAGTGGTCGGTGGGGAAGGAGGGCCAATTGCTTATAATTAAGAGGTATTTGTTTTGGAGCTGCGGGGTGCTAAATTCTTCATACACATGGCACTTTTTTGCCATATTAGCAACACCGTAAGACAAAATCTCCAGTGCAAATGCAGTACAAAAACATGGCTCAAGACTAAACCAAAGATACTGTAAGCTCTATGTTTTCTCAGAGATATTTATGTGATTGAGCTCCAAATGTGATTTTAAATAAAACAGAATAGGTTATCAACATTTTTGCCTATTTCAGGACAAGCAAGCTATCAGAGTTGCTGTTTAAAGTGAACTTGTCTAAACAGCCATCACTGCACTTTTAATGTCATTTGCACCTAATGCCACAGTAAAAGATTTCCACACTTCACCCAGCATATGCTAGTGATTATTAATTAGTGTTTTGCCTGCAGTTTAGGTAATAAGAGAGAGAACCAGTAAACTTGCGAGTCCTCATACCCAAGGCAAATGCCTACAATTAAAGTTTACTATGTGTTTGTTTTTCAATAGGTTTTTAACATTCGGCTGATGCAACAACTTGGCAGACGCAGGCTCAGAGCAGCTACAGTTCTTCCTGCAAGATAAACAGAGCTGCAGCGAGTCTGAATGAGGGAGAATGAAGTTGAAGGACGATGTCACTGCAAACGTCTTCCTAACTGCATCTGTGAACTAGTCAAGGTGAGAAGGAGGAGGGAACAATTGTGACAGAAATTTCAGTTTATTGGTGAAAATACAACAAGGAGCTTAATATGTGAAAAACAAATCTTGATCCAATTCAGTAATAAAAAACAAACACACAAACAAAATAGAAGTTGTCTGGGTTTTTAAAAAGTTAGAGCTATACTCCACAGCAGCATAAATATTTTATACTGTGTTTTCTAGTATATCGTGTATATGATATATGTTTTAATTAGTGGATGGTTTTGGTGTGTTGAATGATGTCCTGTCTGTCCTGTTGCCCCAAGGCAAGTTCCTGCAACTGTTTTTATAATGATGATAAAGTAACAGAAAGTAAACTAAAATTTAAACAAAATATAGTACTTTCAAACAGAGGATGAATAAATTATCTCCTGGGTTGACTAATAACATTGAATTTTATATTTTCTATCATGTTTTTCTATACAGCCAATAACCTTTCAGTATAATCCTTCAAATGGAAATTCTTTATATATTGACATCATATTGTAAAAGTTTTCTTAAAGGATAAGTCTGGTGATATTCTATATTTTGCTTATTACTGTCAACAAATCCCATGAAAATACAAAAGACAATCTGTATCTTTATCTGTAGTTGTAACTTTATCTGTCACAGAGCTCCACTGTTGTCCAAAAACTAATTTAAAACAAAACATAAATGAGCCCCACCGCTACACTGGCTGACATCATTCATTACCATGAACACACACATTGTAGTTTATTTTGACTCAATTCCACATTCACCATACTGCTGCTGTAAATAGTTGCTAGAGCACCAAAAGTGTATTAATCCGCAGCTGAAATTAGTCCCCAACAAATATATTAATTTCAACTCTTTGAGTAACTTGTGAATGAAAGTATATATAGTATATATATATTTTTTTAACAATTTAATCTTCAGTAGGAAAGAATGGGAGTGGGTCTGAGAGCCCCAGACAGCCAGTGGAAGTATTGAGAGTTGGACTGTTGCTAGAATTTGTTGACAATAAGAAAAATATAGAATATTGCCAGCCTTATCCTTTAAACACAAAAAATTGATGGATCCTGCTGATTCAGTTTCTCATCGATCAAAACTCAAACACTAAACCTGCATGTGTTGTATGAACTTTTGATCCTGTTGAGAAGTGTCCTGCTGCAAACACTGAACCTATTGCTGCTCAACCTGGTCGACGGTACAAACAGGGGGTCACTTTTTCTTTGCTCCTCTCCGAGGGCGACGCAGTCATTCAGCTGATTGACAGAGACGATGTCTAATTCTCTACAGTGACACTGTGCTCGGCACTATTGTGTATTTGTGTGTGTGTGTGTGTGTGTGTGTGTGTGTGTGTGTGTGTGTGTGTGAGTGAGTGTGTGTGGAGGTATTACTACCATAGCACTGTCATTTGGTCCTGCTGACATGGCAGAAAACCGTCTGGGTCACAGAGTCAGCTGGCACCAGAGCTAATGGGCCTGGCCTTTGTGTGTGTGTGTGTGTGTGTGTGTGTGTGTGTGGACATGTGCATGTCTATTCAAATTAATCGGCATGTGCATGCAAATACACATTAAAGTTTGTGTGTGTGTGTGCTTGTGTGTGTTGTGTGTGTGTATATGTGTGTTTGTGAGTCTGCCCCCCCCTCTGCTCTCTGTCCACAATGAGCCGCACTCTGAAATGTGGAGCCGTGTGATGACAGGCCGATCGGCGGGGGACAATGCGCTGTAATTTGTGAGGGGCCTTGCCGCGAGAGGAATGATGGGTAATTAAGAGGAAGACACTGAGAGACACAGTGGGGGCTCGGTGACAGGCGACAGGCCATTGGCTGTGTGTACCGACAAGCCAACAAACCCTCCTCTGGTTCTCCAATAACAGGCTGGTCCCCTACTCTGTTTCACACACACACACACACACACACACACACACACACACACACACACACACACACATGCCCTGTGTTTTGAGATGAAAAAGTGAAGTCTACGTATTTTAAGGGTACTTGAAGGATAAATCCAAGTCTTATTTTCATAGTTCTGGCCATCATTTCTATCAGTTATGATAAGATTGTACACACCACGTCACAGTGAAGTTACAGTGATTGCACCTGAAATGTCGCTAATAATCCCTCATTGCACAGAAAAAAGTTGTGTCAGCTCAACTGCGGCAAGTATAAGGTCAAAGTTGAACTGGGACATCGGCCTGTAAACTGTAATGGATGTTTCCAACAGACAGTTAATATTCATTTTCCAGTTTCCCATTGTTTTCTCTTTTAAATGAGTTTGGCTAACCTTGGACTTTGTTTTAAACCTCTCTGATTATCTGACTTCTTTTTAGCATTGCCACCACTTTCACAGATCTCAGCCATTAACTCTGTGAGTACAACATTATTAGCAAAAACACAAAAAAGACCCAAGTTGTAATAAACTGGAAGTATACTTCAAAATGGCAATTTTGGGAGCTCCTTGCCTCTTGAAAAATACACTCAATTGTCAGTTATGAAATACTCTTAGCCAAGACTAATGCAGTCTAATTAAAAAGCCTACAATTAACCCAACCTTTGCAAAAGTTATAATGTTCAGTATTTGTTGAAACAGTTTTAGAGAGGTGTTGATTCAACTTTATGGTCATTTTTGAGGATTTAGTTTGTGGTGCTGCTGAGCTGTGTTGTGTTAAACTGAGGTGTTTCTATTATTTTGTCCACCCCATTTGAGAGTAGCTAGGTCTGCCTAAAACTCCCAATGTAGTGCACTGTAAATATGAGTATATGACTGTATTAGTATATTATATTGAACTGGGACCCAGAACCTGTCTCTCTCTCTATCTCTCTCCCTGTCTGTGGGTGGGACAAAACCAAACTGAGGTCTTTGTAGGGACCTGAATGAAGGACAGAGGAGGCACTGATGTGTAACATATCAAATGATGAGAAGACACGTGCTACCTATGCTGTTACACTAACATGAAATACACTCCATCTTTTTAACAGATCTCCTATCTCCAGGTACGACAGCAACATGTGTCTAGAAGCTCACCTATCAGTGTTTAACAATTACCGTCTGCTAGATGTTAATGAGTAACACCTGCGAATGTGAAGAAATCCTATCTCTGGGACATGTGTGTACATATTAATGCATGTTGATGTGAACACACTGCACACATAAAAGGGTCATGCTCATGTCTGGTCTTAAAGGAAAAATTAACTCCATGAAACATATCATCAGTCTGTAAGTATCCACTCACGGGGGGGGGGGGGGATATATCTCTGGAAATGCCAGAAAAAAGTGTTGTAAAAAACTGTTGTATTGATAAAGCGAATACATGCTGAATAAAAGACGAGTTAAGAAAACTGCTTTTTCTTCTAATTGTTTTATTTCCAGCAGTGTGGACGTCAGCATGTTGCTTCCAGCCTTCACCTTCATGCAGGCAGACAGTAGAGACAAATTATTCATGACAGCAGAATAAAGCAGGAGGTCTAGGTTGTCCTGCGAGATACAGGAAACAGCATTTTGATGATATAATGTTGCGCCCTCTTCAGAATATTCACATAAAAGGTGTTGTTGAAAACACACACTGATTTTCTTTTGAAAAAAATTGTGACAAAGTGTTGGAAATGTGCTCGAAATGTGTGCAACATGTAAATAAGTAAAATGATTTCTTACATTTCCCCGAATTATTTTTAACTAACTGAGAATGTGCCTGATTTTGTGTTGAAGCTGTATGTTTTTCTGAAGGGAGCAATAGTGATATCAACACAAGACAGTAAGCGTTTACTTGCCACTTTATTAAAATACAACATATCTTGTAGCTGCATTGAATGATGGACTGGGATTTGTTCGGTCTCTGTAAATAATATTCTAAAGAGTACGGTCTAGACCTGCTCTATAGAAAAAGTGCAATGAGATAACTTCTGTTATGAATTGGTGCTATATAAATAAAATTTTATTGATTTGAACTATTACAGCAAGTCAAGAAATAAATATCTCCTCTTCTTCAGGGATGGAGTTTTTTAAAAATACACCAAACAGACAAACAACCAAAAAAATGTCGTGATGATTTAAGTTGATTTTTTTCCTTTGAAGGCAAAGTCCAAGATCAATATACAGTATTTATACCTTTTGGGTTTTTTTATCTTATAGCATTTCCATAGCATATCACAGGAATGTGAGTCTTGCGCAAAAAAGGCTGTGGTTGAAATTCAATACATATGAAAAGAGGCATTTAGCCTTCCAGAAAATCTTCAATATTTTCTCTTTCCTTTGCATTTCTTCTCTTCCTTTGCAAACCTTTTCATCTTATGGAGGTTTCACCACATTACTACAGGGACCCTAAACCGCAGGACCAAATCCTCAAGGTACATAGTACATAGGCTCCGTTCCCACAGACCTTAAAAACCCATATCAGCCCATGTCTGCACATCCCTACCTTACGTCTCCCTCACAGTCTGTAAATCACCAAAGCTCACTCGCGGCCCCATTGAATAAACGTGCTGGAGTCGCTGACTAATTGATAGCGTTACAATCTGAACTGGTTCATAGTGGCGCTAAATTGAAAACACCAGGAGAGGAAGACAGGGGGATGTTGGTAGTAAAGAGAGGGAGGAAAGGCTTGTGAGGAGAGAGACAGAGCACAGGAGGGATGTCGGGAGGAGACAGAGGGAGGGAGAGGAAGAGGTTTTGATGATAGAGAAAGAGGAGGAGGAGGAGGAGAGAGAGAAGAGGGGTAAGTAGGATGCTGATAGGAGAAAGGGAGGAAAGGCTGCTGAGGAGGAGGTTCAAGGAGAAACACAGATAGAGTAAAAGAGAGGGAGATGGCCGGACAGAGAGGAGAAGAGGGAGGAGAAGAGGGGCAGTATCAGCAAGATAGAGCAGGAAAAGTGTCTGAGTCATTTTCAGAAATATCCCTGCCCACACGAAAATGCCAAAACAATAGAAAACCAGAGAAATCTCTTCATCTTCTTTAAGTCAGCAAACAACAAAACTGGACATCACAGCCAAGATCTGGTGAGGAACTTGACAGTCTGGTTACTCTATTGAGCCTCAGTTGGTTAAACCTCAGTTCTGTCCCCTCCTGCTATGTGTGATCCAAAATATTCTGTTTCAATACAGCTAAACTCACTATTTAGTTCTTCTCATTTACATATTTTTGTTATAGAAAACTGAATGAGCAGTAAATAGTTTTTCTGTTAATCAGAAAATGTGAAAAAGTGCTTCAAACTAAACAAAATATGTCCTTTTTAATTGCCCTCTGGAACGACACAAGAATTTTCTGACCTCCCACCACTATAGTTAAGGTTTAGTGAGTTTAGGCACAAAAAACGTTTGGTTACAGTTAGGACAAAATTCTTGTCATGGTTAGAAGAATGACTTGGTGAAGGTCAGAGACGGACCGCGCTCATGGTTACAAAAAATCTGTTGACTGTCTGTAAGAAATTAGAAATGAACAGGTGCATGTTCAAATCACATCCCAACCATCCACCATGAACTCCACTCTACAAGGTTTTGTGGCTCTATAACAACATCACTGCATTTTTTTGTGACAGACAGGAATAATGATTCCACTAGAGTTCCTTGCCATAGTGCATATAAACACAGGTTGTCGACAAATGATGTTTTTAGCCATGCTAGTGCCGTGGTTCTATAGACGGCAATGTCAACCTTTTGGTCGTACCATCACTTCGGTCCAGACTGAAATATCTCAACAACGACTGGATGGATTTGCCATGAAATTAGGTACAGACGTACCCTTCAGAATGAATTGTAATAACTGTGGTGATCCCTTAACTTCATCTAGCACCGTCATCAGGTCAAAATTTTAATGTAGGTAAAATACCTACCAAAACTCAATGACATTTCCATCAGCCTCAGCTGTACTTTGTGTTTAGTGCTAATTAGCAAATGTTAGCATGCTAACACACTAAACTAAGATTGTGAACACGGTAAACATTATACCTGCTAAACATGAACATGTTAACATTCTCATTGTGCGCATGTTAGCATGCTGATGTTAGCATTTAGCTCAAAGCACCGCTACGCCTAATCACAAAACCGCTAGCATGGCTGTAGACTCTTGCTTGTGAGGACAGTCTGGACAAACAGTCATTCCTGTGCTAAGATGGTGATCAAATCAGGACAAACACAATGTACTCGGTTTGAGTCGAGCCAGAGACCTTTGTTTTATGTCATTCCCCATCTCTCTCTCTCTCTCTCTCTCTCTCTCTCTCTCTCTCTCTCTCCCCTCATTTCCTGTGATCTCTCTACTGTCGACTCTAATAAACGCATAAAAAAAGATTGATCCACTTTGGAGACTATTTTTGAAAAACGCTCAATTTTCTTGTGAGGAAAAACATGTGCTTAGTGTGGACGGAGGGCAAAAACAGAGAAAAAGACGCACTTGTAAATTTCAAGTGTAGGCGTACTCTTAGAGGATATAGACAGAGGGAGAGAAGGAGATAGAGAGACAGAGAGCTGGATGGGGAGGAGGAGCGGGGGGAGGAGGAGGGGGGTTGTCTTTGATCTCAGTGCATGTCTGCTATGCTGTTTTCCTTCAAGGCTTCCTGGTAAGTTTCAGTAGACACCAGCGGGTCCACTCTCGGGGATCGGACGCTAATGGATCAGTTAAAGGGGCCTATGCTTTATGGCCGGGCTAAGTGTTATCATCTGGGGTTAAAGACACTGACCATGGAGCAAACTCCTGCCAGATAGCCGCTCCTCTGGGGGATTACAGTAGGCCCTTTGCCAAAGCAAGGAGGCAATTGAGGGAAAGTGGTGCTCATTCTTTGTTTTGTTTTGGTTCATTTATCTTACTTAGATCTCTCTCTTCTTTCTAATTTTTTCTCTTTCTCTCTGTTTCTCTCCACCTTTCTCTTGTTCTGTCTACAGACACACATCAGGGAATACCTCTCTAAAGCTTCCTGAACCCTGTTTGAAACTATTTGTCAGTTGCGCAAGACAGAAAGCTGACGATGGATTCCAGAGGTTGAGGTGACCTCTTTCATACAGCAGTTTATCCATGGGACCTGTCAGGGCCGACTGCTTCAAATACGACGCAGGGCCCGTCAGATAAGGATCACAAAGACAGAGACATGCCTCCTAAAGTGATCATTCCCCGTCTGTGTTTTTGTTTAGCGAGCGGGCCGAGGGCTGGATTGACAGCTCATAGGCTCCATCTAATTGAATGTGATAGATTCAGTCATTAAGTTAATTGGCAGCTGGTTTTGATTAGTACCTGTCACACTCGCTCAGAGATTTTATGGCATCATTTTTGTAGTCAACTGGGAAAGTCGGTCTCACTGTGAATACCAGGTCTGTGAGAACGCACCAGACCTTTCAGTTGTGACTTTTCATCATGTCATGTTAACAGCATGTGTTGTGCTAACGTGTCGCTACTGACACAAAGGTAGCGTGGATCAGAAGACCAGGTACTGGCTATTTACAGTTTTTGTCATCTTAATGTGTTAGTTGTGCAAATCTTGTCCATATCAGTAAAATGTCATTAAACATTAAGTCTTTTCACATGAAAAGTAGAAAACAAAACAAATTTCATGCAGCAACATGCTCTTAAAAGATAAGTCTGGTTCTCTTATTGTCAACAAATTCCATGAAAACAATAAAACCAACTATGAACTGATTTTTACTAACTAACAAGTGGCACATGTAAACAAACTGATATATCTTAGTCCTCTGTGTCATAGATCTTTGTTGTTGTCCAAAACTATTAAAAAACATTAATGAGCCACATCGTTGCACTGGGTGATATCTCCCTTCATTATGATGAACACACACACTGTAGTTTATTTAGAGTCAATCCCACAGGGTGCTCCGGTAGCTCACCTGCAAGGCTGAGTCCTTACTGCATGTCATCCCCTCTCTCTCGCCCACATTTCCTGTCTCTCTTCAGCTGTTCCTATCAAATAAAGCCCCCCCCCCCAAAAAAAATCTCTAAAATCTTTAGGGTCAACCCCCCCCCACTGCTGGAAATACTCACTAAACAGTCCCCAACAAATATACTATTTACTCATGTTTGAGTAACTTTCGATAAGAACTGCAGAGCCCAACTGTTTTGTGAAATTACTGAGACTTTTTTTTTAAGTGAAACCATATATTTGTGACCCATTTTTAAAGATCTATCCTGTCTCCAGTAGGAACAAATGGGCTTGTGGCTGAGTGCCACGGACAGGGTAGGACAGTAACGCACTGTTGATATTGATCTTTTCATTGTGATTGTTGACAATAACAAAAATATAAAATATCACCAGCCTTATCGTTTAATAAAGGAATACAACTATGTCACAGTCATTAAAAAGGCTTGTGGTGCACTTTAAAACAATGTTTGACAACCCTGCTCAGCTGCAGAAGCTATTTTGCTGTGATACAATTCAAAAGGGTAAACAAAGAGACTTTTAAAAAAAAGATAAAGAGGTTTAATTTCAAGGGTCAATTCAACCAAATAATAAACAAAACAAACATATTTTCTGACTTACCTACACAGACTTCATTATAGTAAAGTTACAGTTGGAACTGTGTTTTACAATGTTATACTTCCATTCACTCCCATTGTATTGGAGACAGATATCTCAAAACTTGGCAAACGAAACCAAAAGTATCTGCACAGCTAGATTCTGTACCCAGAGAGGTCTGTGAGAAAAAGGCGTAAATTTCTCAATGGGTGTACCAGCCCTTTAAGGTAAAAAGCTAAAGTAATGTTACTTTTCACATTCCTTGTTACACACCAAAACATCTCAGTCAAGTAGAAGAGGGGACCTGTCGTAAAATAGTCAATAACACGTGTTTCAAATTGGCCATTGGTTATAGATTGGTTTACAAGGCTGGCTGGTTATCGGCCCAGTGGCGTTTCCCCGTGTTGATAAAGCACCAGGGAGTTGTGGGTCAATTAGTTTGCCACAGCAGAAATTCCTTCAGACAGCCAATTAAAGCTCTTGGCCTGTAGTTATGAAGCACACTCTTCCTGTTGACGGCTCACACAGTTATTCTGAGCCCCCGGCAGCTCCTCGCTCTGCCAGTGTAAAATCTTATTCTAAGTCCACCGCTATTATGAGAGTGCTTTAGGAGATCTCCATAGTTAACTGAAATTACTTTGAAACAAGCAAAAGCATGTGTGTTTGTGAGTGGCTGACAGACGGGTTATTCGGTGCAATGCAGTGATTAAGTTCCTTATTTTGTGCTTTTAAGTCACTGGAAAGCGTATGCAAAGAGATAAACACAACATGAAAAGAAATAAACAAAATCAAAAAGGGTTAAAACGAGTTCATCTGTTCAAAGGAGCAGTCAGTGCAGGGATGATTGGAGTGTAGGCCAAAGTGGTGCCGAGTGTAGACAAAAGACGACAGGAGATGATTGCAGGGAATCAATTTTCCATTCTGCTCGCTCTGTCTTTGTCACAATGGCCTCCGAGAGCAAACCTATCTTCTGCATCGAGGAGGATAAACTATCTTTTTCCCTTTGTTTCTGAGTCAAAAAAAAGAAAAAAAAGCATCTGCTGTCACAAGCTTTTATTATGAAGTCTTTTGTTCATGTACGGGCTGCAAATTGTTGTTTTTGTGACGTGACGCAAACGGAGCATAACAGTAAACACTGGTCCATTGTGAGATGTCGGCAGAGGTTTGGAGATCACCAGATTCTTTGTGAAGGGCAGGGAGAGCAGCAGCTGAGTCATAAGCTGACATGTGCGTGTGTGTGTGATAGAGAGAGTATATAAATGTCCACTGAGCTGTCATTCTCATCATCCTAATAAGAGCCTGCAAATAAAGACAGAACATTCACTCACACATGCACCAGTGCAGTTTTTATTTTGGGGGCAACATTTCGATCAGAATACAAACATCACCATCACAAACATCCATTTTGCAGAAAGTGTAAAACTTCAAAGATGAACCATATAATTTGATCACATTCGGTCACGAGCAGTTTATCTGTGTCTGTGTGTGCGCCAGGGGCCTCAAATAAAACAGAGTTGGTTCCTGGGATCGCTATCATCCTTGCGGCTACGAGTACATGCATAACCACTTATGATCACTTATAACAAGTCTATAGACACGCCAGGCGTCAGCTGATCCACGCCGACAGGCACAAGGAGCGGCACCCCGGGAGAATCCCCCTTTAAAGCCCAATTATACCGTGGAGCCGGTGTCGTTTCAAAGGCCAACAGTAGAAGATGTTGGCCCCTGATAAGGGACACATGTGTTCCATCACACTTAATTGAAGCAGGGTTTCCTGAAAAAGAAACAGCTCTGGAGCATTATGACAAAACAAACAGATTTAAGGACATAACAACTGTATTTGTAATAGGAACGTTTTTCATGGTGCATGGAAATTGCTTTTTGTGGGGCATATTTCTTTTTGCAAAAGTCATAGTTTAGCACTGCGTGGTGAATGTGTGTGAGTGTGAGTATTTCTTCTTTTTTTTTTTCTTTTTTTTACTGGACATCATTCTGTCTTGGAGAGCACAGCATGACGAAAGGTTTCCAAACCTTCCCAAATTTGATTACAGGTCTGCAAAAACCTCAAACAATGCCGTGGCAAGCATGTCACTTACGGTCACAAGCCAAAGTCCTTCTCTGTTTTTTTTCTTCTTCTCTTCTCTTTCTTTTCATCCTTATGATCTGAAGTTAAGAATAAAGACGTAAGTCGTGTGTTTTAACAGGAAACACGCCGAACAAATTTACAGTAAAAAAAAAGAGCTGAGCTGAATGGAGGAAAAAGATAAATCTTGATTTGTGTGTAATGTAAACAAAAAAGCAGCGTATAGTGGCTTTACTTTTGTAAAGGGTTAGTGAAATTTGTGTTTGGACGCATACAAAAGTACCCCCTTTTAAACAATTCTGAAGAAAGAAAGTGAGAAAAAGAAGGGGGAGAAATGCAGGGTGAATGCTGATGCAGTTATTCTCAGTTTTATTTGTAGGAAAAAAAAATGCAGGAGCCTTCTGTATCTCAATGCAAAGCGTTGCTCCCAGTCTTTTCCCATGATCTGTAGGATGTATTTAGCATTTACAATTTCTCATTTACGGGGATATTATTACCTCTCTGGCACTGAGCCCCATTTTTGGAATCCCTCCCTTTAATGTTAAATCATGTGGACATTAAAGTCTTTCATTGACTTACAAGACATGACATCTCTGGAAACATACAACCCAGGTCAAAGATGGAGCTCGTTAAAGGATTGCACACGACCACAAATTCACAGAGAGAAAAGGGGATAAAGAGAAAAAATGTTTAGTTAACTCAGACTTCAGTCGTTGGGGGGGAAGCTCGGCTTTGTAACTGGCCGCTGGAGATGAGAGACAAAGACGGTTTTGTGCAGACTGCTCAATAAGGCTCCCCTGTCGTACTCAGTTTATCACAGGAAAATTGTGTTTGTTATCGACAATGCCTTTTAACAAGCAACACAAGCAATGAGAGGATATGACTGTAAGGAGATAAAACCTCAAAATAACGCACACTGTACTTTTCCCTCTCTCATGTTAAATTAAGACCACGTTTTTTAAAAAGGTCAGATATGATTAAAAGCTGGTGCGTGCACAAACAGTTTCCCCTATTTTCAGTGGCACCTAACTGATGCAATTTTGGCTTTTTTATCAAGCAAATCATCCATTCTTCCACATGACTTAGGTATGCATACTGCACCTTTAATTATTGCTAAACAAACTAATCTAAAACACACTTAATACGTATCATCCAGCCAATGATTCTCACCTACAGAGTACAGAGAAATCTCAAATTGACTTGTTTAGTCTTCACAGCGTAAACAGCCAACAGTCAGCCAGGCATAACTACAGCTAACTGTTTGTCTCATTAACTGCAGTTTGTTTCCCATTAAACCAAGCCAGGGGGACACTTAATGACCCCCCAGACGAGCAAATTACAGAGATAATATCATGATCTTTAATTAGACTTTACTAGCAGCTTCAGATTTGGAAAAGTTATTTTGAAGTCTTATTTTTCCGTCGAAATCCAAAAGAGAAGAGTTTACACATGCCATAACTGGTCAATAATCCCATTCGCTTCATTTGGAGCACTTTTTCCCCTCTCTGCTAAATTGCCCAACATCATGATGCAATTTGGGTTTTTTAATCACCGTTTTAGCAGTTACAGCGCGGCTGTCCGATTTCCTGCAACAAAAGTGTGTAGTGCCATTAGTGCGAGTAATTCCACACAGCAGGCCTCCAGTTGTGCATGTGATCGGAGGAGAAGAAAACAACAAGCTTCACAATGGAAAACCTGAGCTAATGTCCTCGATCGTCCCACCTTGTTGTGGTTGTTTACAGAAATTACTTTCTGTAGACATTATGGGGGGAGAAATACCCACAGATGGGATATAATACCTCGGCTCTGTTGTTGTGTGGAGTGTGTGTGTTTATGTGAGCTCACACTGAATTTCAGGTGTGTTTAGCATTATAACATCTCACATGGAATACTGAAACGTGTGACAGTCCCTTAAGATTTCCTAAATGGGTCTGGAGGAGAGCTGGAAAGTTATTGCAAGGTCAGCGGTGAGTCATGGAGTTGATGGCAGACCACTGGGGAGTGTGGTGCAGCGCTGGGATAGTTTGCTACTGTGTCACCGTTACATTAAGAGATGTCAAGGTCGGGCTTCCACAAAGAATCCCCTCTTCTTTCTCTGAGCTGGCCTGCACAAGTCATTTTGTGGACAACCACGCACCTATAGTAAAGTGTATTTTTACATATACCCAGGGCCATATGCCTGACAACATGGAGGCTAACCTCACTGTTTTGGCTCGCTCCACATTTCAGTCCAACGCAGAAGTCAAACAAGCAAAGCCACGCAGCGGGTCAGATATTGAAAATTGTGCACTTATAGAGTGAAAAGCAAAACAGAAAGAATTCCTGTCCTGTTTTAAACTTTGTCTTATATAAACGTAGCCAGGGCTGGGGTGATATCTGATAAAATAGATCAAAATTACATTATTGGCTTTTATAGCCCACTGAAAACATAGCCCAAAGGTATGCTATTTGGCAGAGAGCAGCTCGTAATATGTCTAAGAATTGTTACCATCTGGCTTGACTGCAGGGAATGCTTCTCTCTTAAAAACCTCAAAGTCAAAATGATACAAGTAAAACCCAGCATTCATAACCAGGTTGGCTTTTTATGGACGCCTGTCCACATCGATTTGGCTCCACAGTGTCTTGAAGATAACTCATGCTATTTAGAAGTAATCTTTTTTTCCTTCTAAAAGTGGGTTTCACCTTTTCTCACTGATGTTACAGCATCCGAATACAGTATTATATTTGGTGATTCCTGCCTTAAAGAGGAGTTTTGTTATTTTTGTTTGAAAAAGCAAACCGTGCAGCATGCCGTAGAGATAAGAAAGAAAACAGGGCGCCGGTATCAGCTTAAAGTTTGCCTGGTAGGTTTCATCAATACAACCTCCCCAAAACACTAACATACAATATGCAATCCCTCTGTCTGGACAAGAAAATGTTATCCCCTGATATTTTAACCCCCTTTTTCGGTGCTACACCCTTCTAATCGCACCCCTGTACACAGTTTCAGCCCCCCATTACCTTATTATGAGATTACAATGTCAATGCGCTCAGAATTGTGACAATTACAGTAAGTGGTGGAGTAATTTTCAGCATTAAATGGGGTCTTTGTGTGTTATGTTGCTGTATATTTCCGTGGCCTGTCATAGATTGAAAGAGGGCATTCTGGCGTTGAGTCAAATACATTCTCATACGTTCAATAAGGATAAGGTGAGCAGGAATACAGATGCATGTGTATATATAGGAGCATTATGCCCGCATAAATGCAGAGTTACATATTCATATTAGCAAACACACTCAGAGTCACACTGACAAGCTGCCATGGAGCAGGAATCCCAGTGTGTGTGTGTGTGTGTGTGTGTGTGTGTGTGTGTGTGTGTGTGTGTGTGTGTGTGTGTGAGTGTGTGAGTGCTGAGGCCTGTGGCATATGAAACATGAGTCCCTGTTTAGCAGTGTGAACCGTGGGGGGGAGAGGGAAGGGGGGAGGCTGTTTTCTCAATGCCTTCTTGACCTGTCACTATTGATGATGTGTGTATGTGCGTGGATCTGTGCATGTATGCATGTGCATGTGAGTGTGTGAGAATCCGGCAGACATCTACAGGGGGACAGCCACCCCCTCACCCTCCTCCCCCACTGCAGATATCCTCTCATGCCACCACCACCCCCTCCCTCCCCACCTCTCCTCCCCTCTCCTGGCGCCCCGGTATGAGAGAGAAAGCTGTTGTTAATAAAAAGTTTTCAAAGAATGGGATGAAAAGGGAGGTGAAATTGAGCGGCCCTGGCCGTATTATTTCTTCTCCGTATGGGAGCTGGCCTCTCGCGGTCTCTCCGACGCTCTCGGACCGGGAGGGGGTCGCTGGCTCGGTGACCATTACTGCCCCGGGGCCAAAGCAAATGATTTGCCTCTCTGAGGCTTCAAAGGGGAGCAATTACACTTAAGTAACCAAATGAAAAGATAGCCCAGCTTGGCAGCAGTTTGAGGGAAACAGTGGAGGCCTTTGAGGGAAGAGGCACCACACCTCAGGAGTAATATGTAACAGCTCGCATCACAGAGAAAAAAAAAGAGAGGAAGAAAATAAACAACAGAATATTCTGCCACTGAAACCTGCCCAAACCAAAACAACAACATAATTTAGAGTGGTTTACCAATGCAGTGATAGCTTTTAAAGCAATTGTGGCCATACAGAAATACAGACTTCTGGCCACTTTGGCTAGCATATCACATAAACACATACTGTATGCAACATTATATTGTGGCAAATTTGGGAGAAATTAGATATGAATTTTTTTTAATTGTTCTTCAAATGTGCTGTACTATAATTTCACTGCTTTGTTTTTGTTAGCTAATTACTTGAGATAAGCCTCAGAAAAGATCCACTCTCTGCCACAGAAACACTGTTTGTTTCTATGATGCTTGCATTTGTTTGTTTGTTTGTGGGTATTGTAATTACTGTCTACAGAAACTTCAAAAAGATATGTGAATGTCGTGCATCCAATTGAGCTTGAGAAGATGATGCTAAAACAAGATATAAATCACCCCCGCGCTGAATTAAACTGCATGTGTAACACACAATGAATAACATTAATTGCAATCTTGAGAACCATGAATTGCGGTTCCGTGAGTGGCACACATAAAGTCAGCCTCTCCCCACTGATAAAAGACTTGAAAAAGGCCCTATTGAGAGAAGTGGAGACTGGGAGTTTGGTAGGGGAGCTCACCTGTGGAGAGGAGTCTATAGCTGCATAGAAGGCCCAACAGCTGCCAGGGTTGTAAGTCTAGGCACCTAGCAGAGCCGCAGAATGGGAAATGCAAGGCGCTCTTTCAATGCACTGCCACTTAGTAACAGAAGGCATGTGCCAAACTTGCAGAATGAGAATGAAAACTCCCCCTTCGGAGTTCACTAAATATCAGCAGCGACTCTCTTTTTATCCCCTCCCCTCCTCTCCCCCCTCCTCTCTTTCTCTTTTCTCCCTCTCCTTTAGTCTATTATAATTCCTCCATAAAAGAACAATGGTTAACTGAAAGACCCCCAAACCACAGAGATATACCAACAATCGGCGGGGAGAAGGAAAAAGGGGGGACTCAGCTGAAGTGTGGAAGCCATCAATTACTGAGGGCCTAAAGTTAACATCCCAGCAGGATATGTGCATTAGAATGCAGATATACCCAGGCTACGGGCAGCAGATGCCTAGCGGAGCGGTCAAAAGAGCACCCTGAGCTCATGAGAGGACATATGCAATGTGGGAGACTCTCGCCTCTCAACTCTCGCCTTGGAATCTACAGAAGAATAGAAAATTAAATTGAATGATGATTGTAGTAGCGGCTCAAAAGAGCCATTGTGTGGAACTAACTGGAATTATGGCTTTGAAATGTGACAAACAACTGACATCTCACATAATAGATGCCAATACACATGGCTGTGGTGCAGCCTCAATAAATCTCACACATCAGCAGTGAGATTGCCATGGAGCTGGGGTTCGCCGCTGCAACAAGTGGTCCTATCGGCTCCAGTCGGGTTGAAAACGTACCGTGATTCCTCCACATGCACAGCCCTAACAGGATTTTCCCCTCTCACCACATCTCTCTATTCTGGCCGCTCAGCAAGACTCAGCCCTCTGGGCTTCCTCGCGCTGCTAATTTACACTAGCCTGCAGGCTACCTTCACAGTCTGAACAGTGCAATTGTATTTTCAGGCTCATTAAGCAATAGCACAAAAAAGGGGAGCTCTTACCCCCCATCTACTTTCCCGTCCACGCTCTGTTCAGCGGGAGAGAAAGGGGAGTGCAGAAGAGATAAAAGGTGGGATAAAGAAATGGAGCAAAGTTATAGTTGTGAGGCTCTCTCAGGTTGTTTGTGTTTACTATGTCAGTTCATTTGGGAGTTGGGGATGAGGAGGAGGAGGAGGAGAGCCTGCACAGTCGCTGCTCTCGATCTTCTGAGAACCAATCCGGCTGCTCGGTAGCAGCCCTATTCAGGATCAACCCATGCTTGTTTATTTGAAAGAGACCCCGCTTTTTTATCTTCCCACCCTCTCTATTGTTCGACTTCTCATGGGGAGGACTTTGAAATTGTAATCTCAGGATATTCAAACACACACATTTGTTCTGACCTTTGGTGCCTGCAACAACATTATTACTATCAGACAGGCATTGCCAATTTGGATCTACGCTGCATTCAACCACTTTGAGTTGAACACTGTTGTTGACTTATAAAAGATTTATATGATGAGTTAGACTAAGAAATGACAGCTGAAACAAGTAAAAAAAACATCCATTGTTTTGTTGTTAAAAAAATAAAGGAAGTTATGGTCTGAAGAAAATTTAAACATATGTGTTCTCAAAATGCAGGAAACATATACTGAGAAACATCAGTTTAACCCAAATATTATCAGTAACTGCCAGTTAAGATTCCCTGTAATCAATCTATTTAGTGAGTTTTTCAATATTACATTTTATGATATAAAGTGCCTGGAACCAGTTGTCTTGAGATTGTGTCAGTTTCTGTCATTATCTGTGAGATAATTATTGTTTCCCTTTCCTTTCTAGAGCAATAAAATGATACATCTATAATTGATCAATGTAATGTATCTGTCATTAAGCTGGATGAGAACTGTAAATTTAGCTACAATCAACTATAAAAAGTTATGAATTTTCATCTCAGTTACAGTCTTATTAAATTTAATGATGAAATGAAACAAAAACTATTAATTTGTAGCAACAAATTTAAAGTTTAAATACCAGCTAATACATTTTTATGACGCGCAGAAGAAAAGATTTCATATAATGTATACCAAATTGCTGTAATTTATACAATAGTTGCTGGTTTTGGCTTCGCTGGGATCTGAAGCCAGCAGTAAAAGAGAAAATTGATGCTGCTGCCTTGTTTCTTTCCCCCTCAAATCTACTGCATCGCAGCTTTGGCTGCTAAGAGCGTATGAGATTGTGGCGACATTCTTCGGTTTGTGAATGAGACCACAGAGTAGCCACACAAAGTTCCTCGTCCCCAGTCCTCAACCTAACTCGCCCACTCGCATTGTCTCTAGACTTTCCTCAAGAATGTGGATTTCTATGGCCAACGGCAAGCCAGACAAAATTGCCAACTGCATTGTCACCTCTTGTGGTTTTTCTCCTTAACGATCTGTATTGGCAAAGGAGTTCAGGAGGAACCCTCTCAATGAAAACATCTGTTTTTGACGATGCTAGAGTGGGAAACTGTTAAAACTTTTGCCATCAGGATATGAGCAAACATTAATTTCAGCTTGAGTTCAAAAATGCTAATTCCACCACCACAGTCGAAAGAAATAAACCCTGTTGTGTTCAGGTTTGAGTTAAAAATAGCAGCTATAACAGAACACTCCATCCCCTGATTGCTTTTTTACAGTCCAAAAAAGAAGCCATGATGACGGCAATTTGCTTCCTTCACTTCAGCACAGAAAGAATATTTCCCTCATTACCCTGCATTCAAACACAGGGCACTCTGATGCCACAAGAGGAAGTGGCTTTGGCAGAAAATGTCAAACCAGCGTTTAAGTGCAGGATTGAAGCCGGTCTGATGTGGATTGGATCAACTTGTTAAGTCAAATGAAAGGTCAAGATATTTTTCCACAGCGTTGAGCAACCCTACGAACAGCAATTTAAAAGGCTGTTAAACGGAGAGTGCAGTGCTGATCACCTTATGTGAGGAAGGCACACGAGTTGGGGTGCTGAACATTAAAGTAATACATGTAAAAGATAGATAGCTACCTCTCGCTTTCATGCAGAAATGAAGACTAAACTTCCCAACAGAAATGTTCCTTTCGCACACCTAACATGTGATTACTTGAGTTGGACAACTTTGCGCAACTTGAGCACAATATTCCACCCTCCTTCTGCTGATTTCAGACAATAAAAGTGAGAGCAGTGTGTGAGTGACGTGTCGGAAAACACTCGCTCGTTCTCATCTACTCTGCACTGTCATGTCAGCAAAGTGTCCATCTCGTTGAGGCCTGTAGCTACAGGTCTTTGTGCCACTGTCGACACATCTCACAGGGATTGGGTTCCGCGGCTTGCTCGCTCCTCTAAATGATCTGTTTGTTTGTCAGAGGGCCTCGCTACAGCAGGGAATTCACACACTGTTGATGGAGGACAGACACCAGCTCACCTGGCCTCCCACGAAGTCTGAGTTCATCAGCTGGTGCACCTGAAGAGTTCAGCCTTGACTCGTTTAGAAATGGACTGGATCATGTTTTTGACTAAGAAAGCAAATGTGTGACATGAGAGTCACATATAAGCATATAGAATTGTTCTCTCACATAGCTTCATCATGCCGCCACTTGGCCTTTGCACTTTATGAACTGGCTAAGTGGTTTCATCGAAGCATGAGAGTATTGAAAATGGCCCCCCGCACGTACGAAAAGTGAAAAAAATTTCATTTCTGGTGCCAGCTGAGGGGGAAGTGCTTCCCATCGAGCTTGCGCCGACCTTGAAGGACAGATCTGCTTTCAAACTTGCTAACACCTTCTGACACAGTTCACTCGCCTGCACGCTGTTACAGAAATGTCTTTTGGGGTAGGGGAGAGGGGGCCCGAAGCTAAATACACTGGACCAAACACCAGGGGAGGAGAGGTAACTGTACTTCTTGTGTAGATTTGTCTCTGGGTGTACCTGTATCGGATGAATCTCTGTATGAGTCTGTGCGCTCCGCGAGCCGACTCGCATCCCCTTCTTGCACGACACTATGGATGTGAGATAGAGGGAAGGGTACACGGTCACTGTGATTTAAACCCAAACCAGCTGGGTGACGGGAGGCCCCGGTGTGCGGGGAGACAGAGGGCCGGCTTTGTCAGATAGAAAATGAAGGAGCGGACTCAACATCAGGATTTACTCAAGTTGAATAATCAACCAAAGTTGTGCCTCTCACCTGATGAGGGGTAAATTGTTCTCTGCACCTGAGGGCTTTCAAGAGGCCGACCATTAGTGATCTCATTGAAGAATTTTGTCAATCAAACAAACTTTTGTTTTCTATTGCATTCCAGTTGCATGACAGTCATATGCCCCAAGACAGGGCAGCAAAACACAACCAACTACTTGTGGTTTGTGAACAAGTCAAGTCTAACAGGTTAATTACTCATTGTTTCATCCAATTAAGCATTTTAGTATGAAGAGGACTAACAAAGTAATTTGGTAAAGTAAAAGAGGCCGGAAAAGTAAAGTTGTGACTGATCAAGCACTTCTTAATCGTCTATTTGATAGTGTTGACGATTGCGGAGCTCTCAGTGGGGTCTTGTGTTGAGTTGGTCTCATGACGTCCAGGAGGCCACAGTATGCGGCTGACACATCTAATGTGATGTCAGCTTGGACATGTTGAAAGGGAAGAATTTAGATTACAGACATCATGAAGTTTAAGGGAGTTTTACGTCTCCTGTTGCAAAGCAATGAGCTTCTTGGAGGGAAATCATTATTTTGTGATAAAGTAGAACCAAACGGATAACAACCACTCAAGTACTGTTCATACAGTACAATTTTGAGGTACTTGTACTTTACTTAAGTGTTGTTATGCAACTTTATACTTCTACTTTACTACACCTCACAGGCAAATATTGTACTTTTTAGTCCACTACATGTATCTTAGTTACTAGCTGCTTTGCAGATTAAGACTTTATTTACAAAACATACGATCAGCCTCTAAAATATGATTTATTATAGATTTAACTGTCCAATAGTATATAAAGTAGCAAGAATTAGCTCCACCTCAACCAACTACAACAGTAAATGCCGGGCAACAGTAATAATTATCCAGTAATGTAATACATATGAGAATATGACACTCTGAATGGGGCTATTCTGCATAATGAGTACTTTTGCCGATAATATACCTTTCTTTTAATATTGAATGCAGGACTTTTACTTGTAATAGACTCATTTTATACTGTGGTGTTGATACTTTAACTTAATGTAGTAGGTGGGACTACTACATTAAGTTAATCTGATCTGAATGCTGACTTTGAACATGAACTTTCATTCAGCAGCAATTGTCAGAAAAGTGACGGCAGATTATGCACAATAATGGCACTTCTGAAACATTTTCCCATGATTCTTTCAGATAAATTCACATTAACTCGATTCAATTACTTTTCAGACCTAACAAAACGTACCTTTCTCCTGTTGCTGTAAGTCCACGATGGTGCTGTTGTGATTTTGATGATGATGATTTTGTATTGCTGTTGTAAACTTTTAATAAAACATGTCAAAATGAATTAAATTCGACTAGACGTGAAACAGTTAACTGTCAGCGCCTGCTTCCTCCCAGCTCCATGCAGTGGACTATGAAATATTTGGAGGACAATTGGTTAAGTGGAGTTAAACGTTGCCTTTTCTCCCCGAGGTATCTTCCTTTTAGATCCTGCCGTGCCTGGCGCCTTGCAAAACGCAACTTGTCTGGCTTATTAAATAGTATGACCTGGAGAAAGAAAACGCCTGTTGCTTCTCAACTGAGGCCATTGTGGAGGAGAAGAGCTCATGACAGCCCTTAAATTGCTTTAATGCTGTGTGACCAACAGTCATACCTAATCAATTTCTATCCTGGTTGCGCACCTTTTCTCACTTGATTTGATTTTCAGTTTAATTGTTTCACTCGTTTTTATTCTCAGACTGTCGTTTCTAGTTTATGTTACCTGTTTGTTTATTCACACGTGTAATTCCGCTTGCTATATTTTAATCTGTGGATTTAAGATATTTTTAGCTTCTTCTTTGATTTGAAGCATGGCTTTGATATTGACATGTGACTCTTTAGTTCCTGCTCAGCTTTACAGTAGGAGAATAATTCCTTGAATAGTACCGATGGAGCGCCCGGCTAATGGGTGTAAATGGTCAAGCGAGTCCTCCCCACTGGTTAATTGCGCTAAAATTGGGATAAGCTACTTTGTGAGGGCCATCAATGGCCCCGCACCGCATGGGGTCTGTATGATTAACTTCTTCTTCCTTTCAAAGGCCTCTTGATGTTCCCTTGGAGGGCAGCGGGCCAATCAAAGCCGCACTCGGAGACGTCACGAGGCCAACTTGACGAACTGATTGGTAGGAGCGGGGCCGGGGGAACAGCCCCTGTCCTTTTATAGACGACCCCGTACAGCGCGTAAAAGCTACTGGGCACCGCTGTCAGCGCGGAGACGCATATTGGACACCGTACACCTCAGCAACTCCATTCCTCTGAACGGGCCACACGGAGGTGCATGGCCCCATCCCCTTGTATCATGATGAATCCTGTGCAGGGGTCGCCGTCCCAAGACGCCAAACAGCTTCATCAAAAAGAGGAGACGGATACGGAGGGCGAGGAACTTCAGCCCAAAGACATGACCACTGAGAAAGGATACAAACTCCAGCGGAGCAGCCTCCCGTTTAGCGTCGAGTCGTTGATTTCCAAGAAGACTACCTGTCGGACTTCTTATTTCTCCTCAGACTTAGCTGTGGTCCTGCCGAAGCCCGTGGCCGGGCAAGGCGCGCAGTTCTCTCCAAGGACTCTTTACGCGGAGAGGAAGGTTTCCGCGGAGAGCTCGCAGGGTGTTTCCAGTAGTTCCAGCGAGGACAGTCCGCAGTTTTGTGAGAAAGATCAGAGCACTTGGTTCCAGACGTCTTCCTTTTCCACTCCGTCTCGTAAGTCCGTCCCTCTGCTGTTCTGAGGGGTTTACAAGCTTTAAAACAAGGACACACTGCATTTATTCACCATCTACTGTCGACAATCAAAGCTGCAAATAATATCAAGTGTTATTAGGCTGTACTTACACAAAAATATGATCCCCTCGTTGTGTCACAGTAATATTAATATTGCCGATAGCTCGACAGACTGGGCGTAAATTTATTTCTTGCATTTCGCCTTTCAAACTGCAGATAAATGATGGTAAAGTGTTGTGCCACTGAGCATGTACAGCACATTAGGCTGCTGCATTAGTTCTTTGCCAGATAGTGCTTTCTTATATTTATATTCTATATATTTCTTAATATATTAAATATTTACCTGCAGATGCAGGTGAAATATTTAAGCAAATATTAAATATGTGAGGGCGATAGCGTGATTGCCTGACCTTACAACCAATGTTTGCACGTGTGAACGAGATCATTTTGTGATGCAGACTGACATAGAAGTTTAATTTGTCAACAAAAATATAGTAAAGCCTATTTATCGGCGTGTGTTTACTTGCTGCATCGTGATTGTGTTTGCATTCAATACTGAAGGCGTTCACCTGCTGTGGTGATGGAGGTTTCCCACGACAACAATTAAGCTTCCATTTAATCTAACCTCAGCTGTCTTTCTTTGTACTTTTCCTCTAACAGGGAGCGCAAGTCCAACTCAGTGTACTTTAAGGAAACACAAAAACAACAGGAAACCTCGCACGCCCTTCACTACCTCCCAGCTACTGGCGCTGGAGCGCAAGTTTCGCCAGAAGCAGTACCTCTCCATCGCCGAGAGAGCCGAGTTCTCCAACTCTCTCAACCTGACGGAGACTCAGGTCAAAATTTGGTTTCAGAACAGGAGGGCCAAAGCCAAGAGACTGCAGGAGGCCGAGCTGGAAAAGTTTAAACTGGCCTCCAAGCCCGTCCTGCCCGCCTTTGCGCTGCCGTTCCCCCTCGGAGCGCACATGGGGTCTCCGACATGGGGCCCGTCAAACGCCTTCCCGAGGCCCAGTCTGCCGGTCCCAGGACTGTTCAGCGGACCCGTCACTTATGGGATGTACTATTTGTCTTAGTATTACTGTGTGTGTGTGTGTGTGTGTGTGTGTGTGTGTGTGTGTGTGTGTGTGTGTGTGTGTGTGTGCGTGTGTGTGGTTTTAAGAGAAAAATGTCTTCTGTCCCGGTTGCAATACACTTATGAATGAGGATGATGCGTTTTTCTACATCTCGGAAAACATTTTTGGTTGGGTTTTTATTTTTTCAATTTGGAGTTTAGAGAAATGTTCTAAACCTCCAGAACAGAAAACAATTAAAAATGGGACACATTTTGATATATAACTGTGTGTGTAATTGGACTGAGTGAGTTCACTTGCTCTCCTCATTGTAAGACAGCGTCCAGTTCTGTGGATTGTGGATTCACAGGCCGAAATTACTGAGGCGATACTCCAAAAGTAAATGTCAGGTTTTTAAACGACATGCCTTAAATATCTCATTCCAGTCCTTCCGCCGTGCTCCGCAGTAGTTTGTGTAAATGGCCATTTAAAGTGTGTCCAGACATGAAAGCAATGATCTACTGAAGCGGAGGGAAAATTGTTTAAAAGCAATAGAAAAGTACTTAAACGGTGTCAGTGCCTTAAGACCATTGTATGACTTGAAGTATTTCTCCTCATTCAGCATTGACTGTTTCTGGTGAAACTGCAGTTTTCCCAGAGTTGCTGTTTGAATGTTTGCCTTTCCTTACAGCAGTTCCTGTCACGATTTCTATATTTTGTAAACATGGAGCAAAATTATATTTTAGAAAAACACATGTATTAGATCTTTTGTTTTGTTTTTTTGTTTTTTACTCTCACGACGTGGCCTTTATGGGAGTGATACTAGATTTTTCTTTGAGGAATTTCGCTGTAACTGTAAATAAAATGTGTAGTGTTCATAAAGCCCTGCAGCATCGCTTGAAGAGCAGCAGGAAAAGTGGTATTTATTGAATATCTTTGTATCTGTACTGTGTACATACATCACTCTATCTAAATGCTCAGTTACTTGTAAAAACTGATTTTAGTAAATAAACATTATACAAGACCTAGAAGTGGCTGACTCATTTCACAACCTTTGTCACAGTTTATTTTTTATATGAATAATTACTTTTAGGCCTGAAGATTTGCTGGGGGTTTAAATAAAGTGTTCCTCCAAGAAATATGACTTCATCAAAGGTAGCACAGACTCAGACTTGTTTATTGATGTAATTTTTAATAAGAGCTGTGTTTTCTTGGTAAGCATGCCAAAAGCCAATCGTTGTTGCCAAAAACCTCATCACCTGACCTACATAATTGTTATTATTTTCTAATTTGAAAATGGCCCAATAATTATGTGAATTTTCCAATATCTTAGCTATTTAATTCAAAATGCAGACTATAATTGACTTATTAAACACTTTGGAAATAAATTGACAGGGAGTTAGTTATGAGCCTAATAAGACAATAAGACCCCTATTCTGTTCAAGTAAAAATGAGTTGTAATATTTTTAACATACCTTTATGTCTTCTTTGGCACATCCCACATCTGTTTGACTTTTCACCAAATACATTTTAATCCAACAATAAACAAATGTGTAGTAGAAGACTATACACACATAAGCTACCGCCTGCACAGTAAAAAACGTTTCTAATAAGACAGCTTTAGTGCAGTTTTAAAAATGTGGTGTAGCCTATGTCGTTGCCGTCCACCTCAAGAGGCCAATATTCACCTGCGTATAGCCTATGTTGTTATCGTGCCCATAATAGTTTCAGAAATATTGCGAAAATATTAATGTATATTGCACAAATGATCAGTACGATACAACCGGGGGAAATTCCATTTTTATTGGCCCAGCTGATGTTAATTGTGGTGCATGTTATTGATTCTAATGTTTCTATAGCTTGGTACACTTGTAACACATTGGTGTAGCCTAGTTACACACTGGTGTACTGGTGTAGCCTACCAGTGGCTTAACTGTTAGTTCTCGTAACTAGGCCTATATAAACTAACGTTTAACACAGATACATTTAAAAAAAAAAAATACTTTTCTCATTTTCCCATTTTAATTTCATGCTCTTTTGTTCTCGTCACCATACCAAAAGTGATCCTGTGTCGCCAAAATAAAATCACAGAAACACGACTTACAGTTTATTGTGGGGTAGGCCTCTTTTAACAAGTGCAGATATCCAGTAAATCATATAGGCCTGGTTGCAGATGTAGCCTTCTGTATAACGGCAGTATAACTCGCTGTAGGCACCGTGTCCGTCCAGCAGGGGGCGGTGGCGGACTCTCTGTTGCTCCTGGTCCTGACGAAGAAAAGCCACTTCCGCTGTTCCATCCTGTCACAGACTACACTTTGGTACAGCGAGGTGAGTACGCTAGCGGGCGGTTTACTGAATGAAAGACATCTAATGAAAATCTGTTTAAATAATGATTTGTGCAGTTCACACATTTGTCGTTGTGCACGAGATTTAAAAGTAATCTTGACAATCACTCGGTGTCTTGTGAAAACCCTGGCGTTACAGAGGGACTTCTCTGACCTTGGCTAGCAAGCTAACGGAGCTAGCTACGGTTAGCTAGTTTTGCAGGGGTCTTGAATTGAACAAAATGTCAAGGTCCCGCTGTCATTGATTACCTCTTGTCAGAAATGTGTTTTTATCAACGTATCTTCTCTGTTAGTTATTAAAAACATGCTTTACCATTTAGCACCTGCAGTGGGGCGGTCTTTATTGGTAATTAATATCATTAATGTCTTAATTTCTACCTGCGTTAACGCGAACTTCATTTCCAGTGCGGTTTAACACAGACTTAATGCTTTCTCATCGTGAGACATGTGTCCTGGAGTCAATCATTAAAAGTGAATTTGCCACACTGAATTGAGTAACTGCATTATGAAATGACGTTGCCGTGTACTTTAAATTGGAGGTGAAGATGTTTTTGTCCAGGCTAAAACTAGGCTTAATTTATTTATTAAGGACATTTCCTTCAGGTTGTATATCCGTTTTGCTAGCAGCATGTAAATATCTATCCATGTATATCACTACATAGTATAAAAACATTGTGTAATACAAAGGTACATCTGCCAAACAATGTGGTCATTGAAATGCAAAGAAAGTGGCCACATACACTCAGTTTCCAGTTAATTAGGTACAACTAGTTAAAGCTAATGTAGTCTTAATACAACAGCCCTGCAATAAACCCTAACCTCATGAAGGTTATAATGTCAAGTTTTTGTTGAAACCGTTTATAGAGAGGTGTTGATTAAACCTTAAGGTCCTTTTTGGAAGCTGTCTTTGTGCATTTTTGGTGCTGTTGAATTTTATTGCATTATACTGATAGGTGTTTCTAATACTTAATCAACCCTCACTGATATAAATGGAGTAGATTAAATATTAGAAACACTTCAGTGTAGTGCAGTACAGTTCATTAGCAACTGCGGCATCCAAAATCACCATAAACTTGAATTAACACCACTAAAACATTGCGTTTGAAAGTTCAGTCTTTATCTTGGTAACAGTAGGATTACAAAAAACCCTCAAAAAGCTAGTAAGTGGACCTTGAGTTAATTTATTTTTGGCAACCTCAAATACTTACAACATATACCGAACATTAACCTTCATGAAGGTAGGATTTATTGCAGGTCTGTTGTACTAGTTTTAGCTAGGTGTACCTCAAACTGGCAACCGTGTGTGTGTGTGTGTGTGTGTGTGTGTGTGTGTATATATAACCTGAAAACACATGTATGTACACACACACTTTATTTTCTTGCCGCATGTAGCCTTAATTATTTTGAAGCTTTGAAGAGGGTTTGTCTGGACTAAACAAGAATACTTTCTACCTTCCAGACAGTCGAGATGGCAGGCCGTCGTGTTGCCCTGAAGGCCATTGACTGGGTGGCGTTTGCTGAGCGTGTTCCACCCAACCAGAGGGGCATGTTCAACGCACTGAAGACTCGCAGTGACGCCATCGCTGCCAAGTTAGTTTTACACCAACAACTACAGGCTTTAGAAAGTCAGTTGTGGGACAACACAACAAACAGTGCAATTGAATATTAATAGTTCATTGAAATTAGTGCTGCTTGGTGGTGGATGTGTTTTCTTGCTGATAAGCAAAACAGCATCAATCTGAGGGAAGTTTCAAAGGAGTCAGCTGTGAAGTTATGTTCCATGCAATGACAGAGTGGCGCATATCAGGGCTACAGAGCTCAAGTGTCCACTACTCACCTGACAGAAGCTTTGCAAGGTGCTGGAAGGACAATCACATGTAAATACATAAAAGACCATCTGCACACTAGGATTTATTTATTTATTTTCTACAGAGTGCAGTTGTGTGTGTGGATGTTCATTTTTTGTATACATACATCAGGGCTAACGTCAGTATTAATTCTTGGCAGTTTGCTTGAAAGTTTTTAGAAAATTATTTGGTCAAACTGATCATGTGCTCAACCTACAGAAGTGCCTATGAGATGCTTGAGGGGGAAAAATTAAACTGTAGACAATAACTGGTAAATTAGTGCACCAGTGATTTGATATTTTACTTCTTTCGTGCATCTTATCAGGTCCTCATTATCAGTGAACTGCATTGGGCTATTAGTTGGTCTCCTGGAAGAACTATACTCTTTCTACAGTGTTTGTCTTGCACACACTATCCAACTATTAAGTTGCACCCGTTAGTCCATCTTTTAACATTTTTGTCAACTCATGAACACATTTGCTCATTGTTAACTTTTTGTACTGATTTGATTCTTTGATCTCCTTCTTAGTTTTTTTCACTATGACCTTCATTGTCACCTGTTATACTCCATCTCTTCTCTTTATACCAGACTAAACTCTCTGCCAGAGACTCCTGCAGCCATTGACTGGAGTTACTACAGGAGCGCAGTGGCCAAAGCCGGGATGGTTGATGAGTTTGAGAAGAAGGTGAGCTTTACTCGACTGGTTTATTCAGCGGGTCATGAGCATTATGCTGTCTCTCCATGTAATGTGGGTTAAAATTCCACTTCTGACACTACATGGCAACTTTCACTTTAATTGATTGTGGCATGTTTCTATGGCTGCGTCCGGCTGCAATGAGACTTTTTTGGTGAATTCGGTGGAGCATAAATACATTGGAGGCGTCTGTAGAGGCCATAAAATCTGACAAATCTTAGCTTGTCGCTTTTAGGATCTCTTGAAATTACTTTTTGTCTGAACAGCTTTGAGGGTAACTGAATAATTGTGGTAGGCAAACTACAGCTTAAATTCCCTTTTGGCCCCTCTGCAAAAATAATCAATTCAGCTGGTGGTTGTATAGCTAAGTCATAATTTCATTAGTTTGTTAAGCATTTGCTTGTTTTTGCTACAGTGCTAAATCATAAATGTTTCTCCTACACGCAGTTCAAAGCCCTGCACGTCCCTGAGCCTGTTGACACACAGACGAGCGCCATCAATTCACAGGAGGCTGAAGCTGTAAGTGATTACATCAAACAAATCCATGTGTTGCCTGAGTTTCAGCTTTACTGTACCATTGTAAAATTTGTTGACTTTTAATTTGAAAACTGTTAGTTAAACCAAAATTGGCAATCATTTGTATTTATGTAACGGCTGTGGGAATTTTAGTGTGCACAAAATGTTCGACAACCATGAAATTCACCCAACACGAAAACGGGCATTGTAAATTAAAGCAAGAGAGACAGACACCACAACTGGAATTAATTTTATGTTTATCAGTGATATGATTTGCTGTTGTCATTGTTGCATTGTCAGATGTAATTATTTCACGTTTCTCTAACAGAACAAAAGTGCATCAGCCTACGTCGAAGGATCTAAGGCTCGCATTGCTCATTATCAGAAAGAGGTGAGACAGTAATTGCATTAGTTGCTAAAACACCTCATGGACGACTTCAGGAAATCTGTGTTTATAACCTTACTGTTTTGTTTTGTGTTTTTTTTTTTTTTTTTTTTTCTGCCTCTCTTTCTGTTCTTTCGTGTTTGGTCTCAGTTGGATAAGTTTAAGAACATGATCCCCTTCGACCAGATGACCATCGAGGACCTCAACAACACCTTCCCTGAGACCAAGCTGGACAAGGTCAAACATCCCTACTGGCCCCACAAGCCCATTGCGGAACTGTAATCCTATTCCTGGACACTCACCTCACAATAAACATTATGTATTTTAAAGAGAAAGTTTGATGATTTCATCATTTGATAAACATCTGGGGGGGAAAGTGTGAGTTGTTTTGAAATATGTACAGTACAAAGTACAGTAAAGGCAACTCACGATATTGTAGGTCGTGGCCATGAGGGGGCGATGTTGCTTTAGTTTTAATTTGAAAGGTGAACTGGGTGGTTAAAATAACGATTTACTAACATTTTGACATGCACTATAACGTTATAATGAATCTACTTTACAATCGGATTGATATCTGTAACCACTGTATGATGGATATGTCTTACCAAGGCTACTGTGCTTCTGTGGCCATTAAATCAATCGTAGTTTTTCAGTCCTGATTTAACTGTCGGCAGTTTTGAGGTACAAAAGGTCTTGTAAATAGAACTGACGTAATCACTGTAATAAAAAAAACTTCAATTGTATATTAGCATACAGTATATTGTACGTCAAATATTTACTCATCTCAACAGTGACTCATGTCGAAGATTAAAACGCTCAAAAGTTAATCTGCAATTACAGGTTAACGAAATATGTCACTAATTCCTGAAATATGTCACTAATTCCTGAATCATGGGTCGACTGTTTGTGTCCCTCAACAATCATTGGACGCAGACTATTTATTTACATAAAAGTGGGAGGGATATCGGACCTTTTGCCCCAGCTTTGCATTTTGATTGGCCCAACTTTACAGCGTCTCAGTTGTTGATTGGCCAGAGTTCTGGGGGAAGTAAAACAGGAGGTGTCTCGTGAAAACTGCTTTCCGTTAAATGTTATTTTACAGTCTGACGATAGACGGGAATCCATCAGCTCAGGTAGATGCCTTCTCTTATAACCTATCTATAATTTAATGGTGTGATTTCTGTACGATGTGCTCACGGTCGTGTGATTTACTGAGAGTTTTCCGTTAGCGTTGGCAAGTAACCAGTGGTGAAAACAGCAGCTCTCCGTTCATTTGTGTCAATAACGGTATAAAAGAGCTCAGATAGCTTGCTCGTGCGGAGGTTAAACATGGGAAAACATAACTGCATCAGAAACTATTTTTGTTGCAACAATTATGATGGTATGGAGTTATTGTACTTCCACATCCGTGATGATAACCGCAGTACACCGTTATCAGTAGCATCGATAGCTAGCTAACGTTATCCAGCGACAACGTTAGCCACAGGAGATTACGTTATAGATGGGATAGTCAGCCAGGTGCCCTCTGCCCTGGATGGTGGATAGATGTTTGATTATGCTATTTTCACCCCAACGAATTTAGCCAAAGATTCATAGTAATATCACCATAAACGCTTAATGTCTCTCCATTTGGAAAACACTCATTTTACACTCCTCCGAATATAAATGATAAGGCCTAACTATATCTGTTTGGCCACAATCACCTATAGGCTTCATGTGACTGTTTAGCTAGCTAACTGCACACCACTGCGTCAAAACACCTTGTCCTGGTGGGAATGAGCTACATTTCGTGCAAGCTTGAGGTTTAATGAAAGAAAACTCCACTTTTTTAGTATTTTGTTAAGATGTTCCCCGCCGGCATGGTGTGTTTACAACACAATTCAACAATCTTGCCAAGGGATTTACGAGAGGTCAGTAAGGCAACACCGCTGTGGGTGCAAATTGTGCAAAACTATTTTGGCTGGAGAGAAATATGAGCTGATGTCCTCTGAATTCACCTTGGTCAGTACTTTCCTGTCGTTTGTATTAGGGCCTATGTTGTGTTTATTTCCTTCCAAGCACACATTTGCTTAGACTTTTAGACATGTTAGTATAGAGATGTAGTGTGAAGTGAAATTTAACAGTTTGGTTTGACTTCCAGGGCCAAAGGTGACAGATCAGCTTGTGTCTAAGCTAGTTGGTGTAAGTTTGTGTTGAGAGTAGCACATTCAATCAAAGACATGTTTCTCAGCAGTTATCCTCTTCCACTGTGAAATCATTAAAATCCGGATGTAGTGCAGAGTCACAACATTGTGTAATGTTTTTTACCTTGTGTCAGACATTTTCCAACCATACATCATCTAAATGATGGGTTCAAACACATCATAAGGCCTCATAACCCTACAGGCTTTTTATTGTTATTGGGAATCTCATGGCCGAGAGTGCGTGTTGTGTTAGGTGAAAACAGACATGCTTGTGTTAGTGCTCGGCCCAGGTTTGTCCCTGGACAGTGGAGTCAACACTAGCTTCATTGTTCATAGAGAACAATGGGAGTAGGCCTGCCTGGAGGGAGGCACTACTAAGAGAGGTTGGCATCTGTTTCACCCCAAGGGGATAGCAGGCCTGTGCTTTTCTTACAGTGGTATTACCACACACAAAGCTATGTAGAGACGAAGAAAGGCAATCTGAAGCAAAGCGTCATGTGTAGCAACAAGTTTTGGTCAACTTTCTTTTCCAGAATGACGGAAGTATTGTTACAGAGGCTGCTGCACAGAACACATGAGTAAGAAATGTTTTATAGCACCAGGGACAGTAAATGTCACATCCCAAAATCCACTACCTGGGCTCAATTTTCGAACAAGCAATTTCCAAAATAGAAAAGGATTTGCAAATGATGGATGGCTACCTGCCAAACAATAAATGAAAAATGCAACTTCAGCCAAAATATGCTAACATTTGGCTGGTGTTGATTTCCCACTCTGAAAGATTGACGGACATGTATTGGGTCAGGTGAAGGTGTCAAACACAAATTTCCATTTATTGATGTCCTTTGCATGCAGCATTATGAGATCACTTATATTTAAATCTTCATTTACAATTTCTTTTAAAAATTTAAACCGTCATATACTTATGAATAAATATAAATATTGGAGGATTAAATGTAGTTTTAATAGACACATCTTTAAATGTTATAAATAGGAGCTGAACACAGAATAGTCAACGTTAATGCTGAAGATTGCGAGAGTATGGCTTTGAAACTGTGTATCCCTCGCACCAGCATCCTGCTCTGTGGTTTGTTTGTGACACACAGGGTTACTTCATGCAACATGACACTCCATCCTCAACCTTTCACTGATTGAATTTCAGATGCAGCAGTTCAGCCCCCCGCTCCCAGCCAGTTATAGATTAAGCAGGAGCCTGGGTTGCTACTTCATATGTAGGCTGGACAATATTGGGACATTGTTGGTATCATTCACAGATATGTCCTCCAAATTTTAGCAATCAATATTAGCAGAAAACATAAGTCATTGTTATTATAACCAAACCTCAGATTAGTGCTGAAACGATGAGTCAATTAATCGATCAACAGAAAAATAATATGCAACTGTTTTGATGATTGATTAATCGTTTCAGTAATTTTTCAAGCAAAAACAGTGAAAAAGATTCCCTGGTTCCACCTTCTCAAATGAGATTATTTGCTGCTTTTCTCTGTTTTTATTTCATTGTAATTTGAGTATCTTTGGGTTTTATACTTCACACAAACAAGACTTTTGAAGAGATCACCTTGGGCCATTTTTTAAAAACTATTTTTTAATCTTTTATAGACCAAACAATCAATCATTAGTTGTAGTGCTGCAGCTAACAGTTATTTTCATTATCGATTAATTTACCCATTATTGAAGAAGTTTGAACCATATAATTTTTTGATATTTTTGCTTTAAAAACGACTGAAGCGATTTACCGATTATTAAAATTGTTATTTTTCTGGCGATCGAATACTAGATTAATCAACTAAACTTAGTATTCAACTTAGTATTCAACTAGAGTAACTAGAGTAGAGTAATTCTGAATCAGCTGCATCACAATGTATTTTCAGACTAGCCTGGGAACCAGACGAATCTAGCAAATTCGTGTTTTATTTGGTCTGACAGGTACGCCTGGCCCTTCTCCCGTTCAAACAGATTGCCACCCATCTTGGATTTGGTTGGGACAATCATAGCCATTTATCTAATATGGGACGGGTTTTTTATGACGACTGACAGAGTAGCATTACCAGTCCAGATTTGAAGTCACACGTTTTGATGCTCTGATTGGCACTAGGCTCTCGAAACTCAGATCAAACTGCATTCCTGTTTCCCGCCTCAAATGTTTTCAGAAACACATTTTAGTGTACTGTTTAGCTGTAATTTGAGAAAGTTTGTGATCAGGCCGCCAGTTTTTTCCTGCTAGAAAACGGACCAAGCACCGCCCTGACTTGCATGTGTCGCTGAGCACGTTTTGTTGCTCTGTTTGGTTGTAGATCTTTCCAATTGCGTCCAGAGGAATTTTGGTCTGTGCCCCTTGGAAATCGAAAATGAACTGAGAGGTTTGTGAATTAGTCTGGCGTTGCCAGGCTATTGTCAGACTAAATGGCAATCAGTAATTGTTTCATTTTATCTATCAATATTAACATTTATTGAAACATCCTTTAGATGATTACTTGGGACACAGAACAAGAGGCCTATTTATAGTCTATTCTATGGCTATGGTAATGTATTTCTTCCAATGGTCTTGAAGTTTTGGCTATTAGCCATGAGACGCTTGCTTGTTTATAGGCTTCTTCATGCTAGTGCTGTAGCCTACTTTGTATGCCCTTAGCAAACATAGAGTCTGTGTTGTTAGCCAGCTTGTTTTCCCTCCAGCCTCACTTTCTACTGGAGTCGTCAGAGTAGGAGTGGGAAATTGGTGGACCTCGGTGAGCTAAGCTAGCATAGCTCTTTATTTGTTCATAGACAGTGAATGAAGCTTGCCACAGCACATACACCTGTGTCAGCTGAATCAGTCTGGCAGATGTGGGCAGGGAGGTGGTATGTAGCTGGCCTGGATGGACTTTAGGAATTATTGCTCCCGTGCAGTAGAGCATCAGAGGATTACTGTAAAAAGGGGCAACCTCACTACTGCAATCGCTCACACATAATAACATAAACACATACAAACTGACATGCTCACAAATAAAACTAAAGAAGAAATTGTATAGAAAAACAATGCTCACAAACTTTTCATTTTTTCATTGTGCTGGCTTAAATGTTCTCTCTAAATCCCCAATAGAAGTTGTACCAATTAATTGGGACTGTAAGAAGATCATCTTTATAGGGAGGTGAATGAGAGGGATGGATGGATAAAAAGAGGGGTGGGGGTTACCATCTGGATAGGGTTTTATCTGTTATCTAGATAGCCTGCTGTGTTTTTGTGTGTGACAGAGACAAAGCCTGACTCAGTGTCAGCAGTGTACTGCTGTAGGATGCAATAATTTGATCCTTCTCTGATTCTAGTGCTCACTTAAAGCGATTAAAAGGAGAGATTAAGTATAGTTGTTACAACTAGACAGTTAAGGACTTTCAAACCCTCTGCCCCAGGGCAGCTGAAAATTCAGGAAAAAGATTTAAATTATTTCTGTATTTGTTTGTGCATGAGTGAACATGAGGCATGTTTTCCCTGTGATACGCAGACGAGACCATTTTCACAGCAGGCATTTTGAATTGTCATAGCAGGAAAAGCACAGGTGTTACTAATAATGTTAACAATGGCGCCTTTCTATTCAAGTGTCCCAGTAAGCCACGACAGTGTGACAGTGAGCCAGCATCCACAATACCAGGAGCAGTTAAATGGAATTCAGCTATCATTGATTTTAGTATTCACACCTGTGCTTTTCCTACTGTGACATGACAAAATGTCTTCCATGAAAACGGCCTGTTTAGTGTGCCTGTCTGTCTTTGTTTCCAGTGGCTGTTGATGGACCATCCCTATGAAGAAACAGGGTTACAATGGGACAGAGTACCTCGGAACAAGAGGTCCAGGGAGACAACCCTGAGGTTGGTTTGTTCACTGTATTTATTTGCATAATTATAAAACACACAGAGTGAAGCAATAAAACCGAGATATACAAGTACAGTAAATGCAGCCCTGGAACAGGGGTGTTTCATCAGAAGTTGGTAATGGGGCTAACAGAAATGGGTTTGACAGAAATGGCAAAGCCTAATTTGTACTGCTAAATTTCATCCTTTAAAATGAAAGAGAAAGGCCTGCTTTAGATGCACACAGAAAGACTGTCACAAATAAAAAATAAATAATCTGTGAACAGCCACAGTGGTCCTATACCAACACAAAACTCTGCACTGGTATCTTATATTAGCTAATGAGAAAATACTCTTAGGTTACACGTTTAGTAGCATTTACACTGCACAAATTGCAGCCAACTAGCAGTACAGGACACCATACCAGATCACAATAGCAAACCATATGCCTTACTAGCATCAAACTCTACATGACCTTTCCCCAACATTGGTCAGATGAATGTGGCTGGTAAACTCAGATGTTCTTTCCCAGCTTGACAGTTCAAATGGCCACAATCAGAGGTCATAATATTCCCACAATGATGCAGCCTTCCCCAAGTCATCTGGGATTTTGAGCTTCCCCTTGAAATCACGTTTTAGCATTATTTTCTCTATTGCAGACTGTTAGTTTGGCAGTCTAATGCAGCAGACAGGCTATGCTCTCTGTCTTTCTCTTTTTTCCAGCTGAACATTGCTTCTCTTACTTTGAAAATAGCTTAACCAAACCTAGACCTTAGCCCAAAGCTGTACACAACAAAATGTCTTGAACCCGACCCAGAACCCAATACATTGTCTAGACCCGCCAGGTTCGGTTTGGGTTATTATATTCATTTAGGAGACACCTAAATGAATGCACCGTATTGCACCTACTTGAAGCCTCCAGCTAAAGTATATTTCTGTGTGCAAATGCTGCCTATGCACTCACCCATCTATCAGCTCAACTGTCAATATTCTCATTGTACAGTTTAAGCCCTTTACTGCCAAATAACCCTTAACTCCTCACACACTAATCAATAACCACTGATAACAGACATGTAGTTTCATTGGTTGTCAGCCATAACACTAAAAACACTACTTACTTACAATACTGTGTCTGATGGCTAGCTAGCCAAACACACACACACAGTGATTGTTTTGATAAATCAAGAAGTGCTTAGGTTGATGTTAGTAAAGTGATAAAAGTCTCCTTAATCAAGCCAAAAGGAAAAACTACTTTGCTTTTTATGAGTATTCTTTTCCCTTGTAGCTGATTGTTTTTAGAAGACAATGCATATGATTAGAAATAAGCCATTTCCTTCTTGTTCTTTTGCTTTCCTCTTTTCTTTCATGCTTAGTTGCTTTCTACGGTGGCCGACAAGGACAGACGCACTGCAATTTAAGAAAGCACAAGCAAATTAAGAAAACATCTTCATCAATTTGACAACACGTGCGCAGCATTTAGAAAACAAGCTGCAAATACAGAAACACGCTGCAAAAACACAAAACGACAATGGAAGTGTTTCCAGAGGACACTAAAAAGGTTTGTGACTCGTGAAGTCAGGTCCATATCATCTGTTCATTGTTTTTCTGTTTCGTACTGTTTCTCCACTTTGCGCATGCGCAGTCTGGTCTGCAGCATGCACCTACCTCGCAGGAGTAGGCAGATTCAAAGAAAAGGTTTGTAAAGCATTTTTGAAACTGAAAATTAAGGTACATTTGAAGGAATTTTTTTTTAAAAGTAATAATAACCAGGTTCATCAGTGATGACAGACGGACTGTAGCTGTAGTTATGAACTCTGGAGTGACCAATTGCACATAAATAGCATTTCCTACCTTCCTACAGCAAGGTTTCCTACATTAAACCAAACAGTGAAATTTTTGGTCCTCACATACAGTATACGTTTTTAAGCATGGGAGCTTAGACAGTTATCCTGTGATGCACTATGAGGAGACAATTTTGACATGCTCAGGTCGTACAGCGGCATCTTGTGACCACGGTCGTCTAAGCAGCTTCATTAGTGATTTAATACCTGTAAGATAATTACTGCATGAGAGCGAGTATAGTGATAGTGACAGACCCTGGACAACCCTGGATCTAATAATGCCTAAATGATTATCATTCAGGCTACAGGTCGTCTGTCAACACTGGTGGTAGGATAATAAAGGTTAATATCTGTCATAAACACTAAATCTCCGCACAAATCATTAAAATTACTGATAGAATGCCACTTTTTTGCTCTGCAAGGTCTTGCGAGGCACATGCAGCGGTCACTTTCAACGCATGCGCAGAGTAGAGCAGTAGCAGAAGACAGAAACCCACAACATAAACATGAACAGATGATACACGGACCCGACTTTAATAACTTCATGAGTCACAAACTGTGGCAACAACAAGCATGTCCAAGCCCTGTTCAGCACGTTTTAGTGTCCTCTGGAAACACTTCCATTGTTTTGTGTATTTGCAGCGCGTTTCTGTATTTGGGTGTGTTGTGTGTATTTGCATGCATTTTCTTAAGTTGCAGTGTGTTTGCCCTTGTCGACCACCATAGATTTCTGTCTCCCTCCGCCTCCCCCAAAGTCCAGCTCCATCAGTTTTCATTATATCTTGGTGTCAGCCTATTCAAACCTAGACTGGACTGCCCCAACCGCTGGAGTAGGTTAGGAATTAGGGGAAGTCTGGGCCTGATATTCAGCACAAGTTATCTAGGATTTTTTTCTGAGCATCTTCTCTCTTTATTTTCAGGCTCAGTCTGAGCCCCCGCTAACATTAAGAATGAATTCCATTTAGTGCTAACTGCATTATTTGGATCTATTGTAGCAAAACAAACAAGCTTATCTTATCATCCAGTCCGGCCTTGCCCTTTACAATGTGCCAGTTTGTAGCCTGTGAACCCAACAGCTTCACATCTGGAATGCTCAGTCTGTACATAGGCAGCAGAGCAAGGAAGCTCCGAGTGATGCTCACTGTTTTAGTATAGAGTGAAAAGTGGAAGTAAAGGTTTGGGAAACATAGTTGGAAGACACATGCTAGGGCACAAGTGTGGAGAAGGTCAAGGTCAGTTAAGATATTACATCTTCGTCCCCTCGCAGCCAGACATTCCTGCCTCCAGGGCAAATCACTTATTCCCACATTCCATTACACTTCAATGAAACTGAAGCCTCCAGGCCCAGGCTCACACCGTGTTTCAGTCTTAATATACTGTAGGAGGTAGCAGCCATTGGGTATGCTACTAAGCAACTAGGATTCTGCCTGTAGAGGTTTTGGTTGTTTGTTTCGGATTAGTAATTTCTCTGTATTTCTGTTACATTAGGACAGGTTTAATAACATCAAGACATTTGTGGAGGAGGAACTACAGACGAGCATGGTGAGTTTCATTTACATATTTACACATTGTCCTTTTCCCATTGCTTTCATTTAGTTGCTGTTGGGTCATCCCTGCAGGAAATTTGTATCACTACCATACATGATTCACCATGGGAAGAGAAAGTCAGAAAGAAAAGAAAATTTAGCTCATTGATATTTAGAAAGCACAAGCATGTAGATGAAATAATGAAGTAATACTTTTAATACATTAAAACATCCGAGTAAATATGATTTTTAGTGCTGCAGCCAGTACAAGCCATTACATTTTGTCATTATGCAACCTTTGACCCTGTCCACACATCAACTCTCTTCCTCTTTTGTTCTCTTCTCTTCAGATGGTGGGGATGGTGATTGGTGCGGGCATCGCCATAGTCCTCATCGCCATCCTCATCTTCTTCATCTTGCGGAGGATCCAGCTTCGAAGTCAGTAATGAGATCCCTATCTCACCAATGCACTGAGAACACATAATGATGGTAATGAAAATTGAGAACTTGTATGTATGTTCTGTGGTCATTTGTTATTTCTTATCTTTCACAGACCTTGAAGCTCAGGAGGCACCCAAATACCGCTTTCGCAAGAGGGACAAAGTCATGTTCTACGGGCGAAAGATCATGCGTAAAGTGAGTGTGTGGCTGACAGGAAATGATAATGCTTCCAACATCCAGTATTCAAATCAGTGTTGTAGTTATCATGGGCTGGCTTACATGTCATTCCTCTAGTTTTTTGTCTACTACACCAACAATACCATGGGAATCCTATATCAAATGTAATGTTTCCCAACAGGTCTCGCAGTCTACCTCTTCCCTGGTGGGTACGTCCTCTTCTTCTCGGCCACGCCTAAAGAAGAAGCAGAAAATGCTCAACATTGCCAAAAAGTACATCAGAAAGCTCACTCTCACCAACAAATTAAAACCTCTATTACTGTCATGACCCGTTCACTGTTAGTGGTTTCCACTCTTTCCCATCTGTCTTCCTGTCTTTCTACTGTGCAGGATCCTGCGCTTTAAAAAGGAGGTGCCCATCCTGCAGGCGAAGGAGCCCCCTCCCTCAGTGCTGGAGGCTGACCTCACCGAGTTTGATGTGGCCAACTCCCACCTCCCCTCTGAGGTGCTCTACATGCTCAAAAATGTCCGGTAGGATGGTCTTCTTTGTCATGTCTGTGTAATTGTATTATAATGTATGTCCTATCCTCAAAAGGCCCAAACATGTCTGTACATTACAGAGTTGATTTGCAACTCCTCTTAAGCATGAGCATTGCCTCAGAGATGTGTGGTTCTGTTGTGAAGCGGTTGCCTAGCAAACTGTGCTCATAAAGCTCAGTTAATAGCATTCCACACAACTTAACAAAGATTTTTTAAAAAGCCTCTCATTTTTGAATATATAAACCGGACAGCTTAGTGTTCACACCTGTACATGCCTGTTTGTGTGTGTGTACAAACCTCCTAACCTCTCTTTGTTGTCCTTCACTGCAGTGTGCTGGGTCACTTTGAGAAGCCCCTCTTCCTGGAGCTGTGTAAACACATGGTGTTCGTGCAGTTCCAACAAGGGGAGTACGTCTTCAGGCCGGGCCAGCCTGACAGCAGCATCTACGTGGTTCAGGATGGAAAACTAGAATTGTGCCTTACTGGAACAGTACGCACACTTGTGTCTGCATGCATTCCCGTGTATACTGATTACCTGTGAATTTCATGCATGTAGCAGTTGTTTTTGTGTTTGAGAATCATATAGTCTAATGTCTAAAAACTTAGAGCAAATCTACTAAGGGGCTTAACCATGGGAGTTCTGGCTTTAACAGCACATTAGCATCTATTAACTTTTGACTCAGATAATCTCATTAGGCAATTAGGGGAATATGGCTGTTAGTAAAGGTTGCTCTCTTAATGACACATACCTGTCCTACAGCCAGTCTCAATGGCATTTAACAAGTCTTAAATGGGATATTTGTCCTGATAGAGATTTCAATCCAGGCGTTATCTGTAAAACTAAGTGTAGCTACTCAAGTTCTAAGAAAAACGTGAGAACACAAGTTGCTTCCTGTGCACACCGATATGCATATGTCTTATTCCTGTCTTCCAGGATGGCAAAGAAAGTGTGGTGAAGGAGGTTTACCCAGGAGACAGTGTCCACAGCCTCCTCAGCATCCTAGATGTCATTACAGTAGGTCACTCCCACTTCTTGTAGCACACACAAATCTGCACAGACAAGGGTGCTGCGTCACACCTATACACTCATGCTTCCCCAATACACACATACATATAATGCACGCATTCTTGAATGAGATGCAGTCCTGGATATCCGTGTGTTGGACCCCACCTCACATCATTCACATTCACCAGCTGACTCCCCCAACCTTCTCCACTGGCATACACATGACTCATGCATTGATCTTTAGTTGTAATTCAGTGAAACTCCTGTATAAAGATAAAGAAGATAAAGATTTCCATTTCTAAGACTAAAAGCAATACTTGAAGAATTGTCTAGACGAAGCAACCTCCCACATCAGAGCTTCTTAAAATGTGAACATTTTGTGAAGTATTCTGAGGGATCTCTGTATCCAGGGCCACCAGAAACCTTACAGAACAGTGTCGGCACGGGCTGCAGAGGTTTCCACTGTTCTCCGTTTACCTGTAGAAGCCTTCCTCTCTATATTTGAGAAGTACCCGGAGAGCCTGGTGCGGGTAGTACAGGTGAGTTGTGTGTGTAATTCTGTTACACACACACACACACACACACACACATACACATATATGTGGAAAACAGGAAAACAGCACCCATATATATATATATATATATATATATATATAGCGGCTGGATAGCTCAATTGGTAAGTCACAGGACTTTCACACGGGGGAATGAGCAATGACCCATCATCCAGTGTGGGGTTGAGGATGGTTACAAGTACCTTGGAATACCACAGGCAAATGGCAACCTCGAAGAGGCAACAAGGAAGACGGCAACGGCCAAATACCTCCAACGAGTAAGGCAAGTCCTAAGAAGTCAGCTCAATGGCAAGAACAAAGCCCAGGCAATAAACAGCTACGCCCTGCCAGTGATCAGATACCCTGCGGGAATAATAAGATGGCCAAAGGAGGAGATACAGACCACAGACGTTAAGACGCGAAAGCTCCTCACCATGCATGGAGGGTTCAATCCCAAATCCAGCACCCTGAGACTGTACGCTAGCCGTAAGGAAGGCGGCCGTGGACTAGTGAGTGTGAGAGCCACTATCCAGGATGAAACATCCAAGATCCACAAGTACATCCAAGATAAGGCCCCAACAGATGACGTGCTCAGGGAATGTCTCAGGCAATGGAGAACAGAGGAAGACGTGCTGGAGGAAGGACCATCATGGGAGGACAAACCCCTACATGGGATGTACCACCGAACATAACTGAAGTGGCTGATATCAAGAAGTCCTACCAATGGCTAGAGCGGGCTGGATTGAAGGACAGCACAGAGGCACTCATTATGGCTGCACAGGAGCAGGCCCTGAGCACCAGAGCAATAGAGGCCCAGATCTACCACACCAGACAAGACCCAAGGTGTAGGCTGTGCAAAGAGGCCCTGAGACAATCCAGCACATAACTGCAGGGTGTAAGATGCTGGCAGGAAAAGCATACATGGAGCGCCATAACCAAGTAGCTGGCATAGTGTACAGGAACATCTGCACTGAGTATGGACTGGAAACCCCGAGGTCAAAGTGGGAAACACCTCCAAAGGTGGTAGAGAATGACCGAGCCAAGATCCTGTGGGACTTCCAGATCCAGACTGACAGAATGGTAATGGCGAACCAGCCTGACATCGTGGTGGTTGACAAACAACAGAGGAAAGCCGTTGTGGTTGATGTGGCGATACCAAGCGATGGCAACATCAGGAAAAAGGAACATGAGAAACTAGAGAAGTACCAAGGGCTCAGAGAAGAGCTGGAGAAGGCCTGGAAGGTGAAGGCAACAGTGGTGCCCGTGGTCATTGGAGCACTCGGGGCAGTGACCCCAAAACTGGAGGAGTTGCTACAGTAGATCCCTGGAAGAACACCAGACATCTCGGTCCAGAAGAGCGCAGTACTGGGAACAGCAAAAATACTGCGCAGAACCCTCAAGCTCCCAGGCCTCTGGATGAGGACCCGAGCTCGAAGGATGAGACCACCCGCGGAGGGTGAAGGACAAAGTTTTTTTATATATATGGGTGCTGTTTTCCTCTACTGTTGGGTAGAAATGTAGAAATGTATGCACTCATCAAACTGAAGTGGTTTTGATAAAGTCATCTGTCATTTTGCATGTGATATGTCAAATGACTCACTTCCTGTTGTATCTGTTCAGATTATCATGGTTCGTCTTCAAAGAGTAACGGTCCTAGCACTGCACAACTATCTGGGGCTCACCAATGAGCTCTTCTGCCATGTGAGTTTGTCACACACACACACACACACACACACACACACACACACACACACACACAGTACACCAGACCACATCACCCACCATCTGTGGGTGATGTGGTCTGGTGTACTGTGTGTGTGTGGCATTTATCAGCAATTCTGCATCATTAGCTCAGCACACATACTGTTTTTATTATGATTTGAGTCACTAAATGCTAATGTTGTGTCTCTCTTTCCACTCTCTCCCATCACACACACAAATGAACACACACATCATACCACATATCACTCACACTTGTCCTACAGGAAATGCAGCCCTCGCGTCTGCCACCTCCGTCTCCCCACCCGACTCGCACCAGTCCCATCCGCCATGGCAAGCGCTTTGGCAGCCTGACAGTGGCTGAGGAGCACCGGGAAGCTGCCATTAAGGGTGAAGCTACAGGTGGGGAGAATAGGGTGATAGAATGTTGTTTGTAAATTATTAACTGCTAAAGTCACTCTGAGAGATTGAGAAAATTAATCTTAATTATACATTTATTGGTTTCCACTAAAGCTTAAATATATAAATATATTAACCTCCAGTGTTAGTTTTGTGTTTGATTGCTTGTTAAATTCTGTATCTGTGATTTACTATATCTGCAGGAGGGGAACAAGGGAAGGATGGAGCAACAGTGCCAACTCTTAGTAGGACCATCTCCATGCCTGTGGACATTGCTGGTGAGGGACTTCTCTCCTGTTCAGAGAGATAATGTGTTCTTAATGTTCTTTAGTTTTACTAATAAACAGGACATGTTTTAACTGTACGATGTGCTATTTTGAAAAAGTACTTGCACACATGCCCTAAAACCACCCCACTCAGCTCCTCTGATGCCATACTTATCTACCATACACTACATGTACCTAGTCTTTGGGCATGTTCACACCAGTCATCTTGAAAGCCATTTTATTCAAGCAATGGACCCCTTTAGTTTGATTCTTTTGGACAAGTTATTAACCTCACTGTGGCTGCCTGAAGAGACAGGTCTCTGTTCTCTTTCGAATGAAGCATACTGCGTTTAGAAAGGCGACCAAAACTTTATAACCATCTGCAGCTAACGGCACGTTAACACAGAGAGGTTTATGGTTATGATGACACAAATGTTGACATGTGATAGCCAGCAGTGAAGCCATGCTTGGAATGCATGGCAGAATGAAGTGAGGGCAAACTGCAGTCTCACTGCACACTTCTACTCACTAATGCCTTTATGACAATAAAGGCAGACAGGGGCATCGTGCTAAACATGGCTGAAGTTACAGACATTGAGATTTGATCTGTTTTGAGCTCCTCTGCAAGAATGAACGGTCAATTAAACTGTCCAATATTTTTTTTTTTATATTATTATAAACTTTGGGCGCCTGCATTAAGGAAGTACAACAAGGCAACAAAGTTAGCTTTCCTGCTCTTGTTTATACTCTAAAAATCACAATCATACAAGTCATCTGATTGTTGCTTTTTCTCTGTCTGTTTTAGACTCATCCTCACAGTATAGTTGCTTTTAGATGGAGACTTGTGTATCCAACAGTTGGTTGGTTAGTTTCTTCTGGCTTATGAAAACCGCTGTAGATAATAGATTGATGACCGCTTTTGAAAACATCCTGTTTGGGCTATTAAGCTATTAATTTGTTCTTTTCAAATATAATAATCACAAGTTAAGATGTATGTTTTTCACCTAACAAAAGCATAATGTTGATTAAAGACTGAAGAACACTGTCTACATTTTGTCTCTGCAGGTATACAGAAAAGTCTGAGATCAGACTTTGACATGGCATACGAAAGGGGACGGATCTCTGTCTCTGCAGAGGACGGCAACACTCCTCCTACTTTCCCTCGGGTCAGTATACTGCAGACTCTTTAGACAGAAATGAGACCAGGTTGACTTAACTGATCTCATGACATGAAATTGGGTAACTAGCAGCTAAAAGTTCACTACAGGGCATGAATAACAACAAAGTAATCCAGTAAAGAAAGTAGTCCAAATATTTAAAATATATAGTCTCTCTGAGGCTGCTAAAATGTTTTTTTTCTTGACAACAATGATTTGTTATTAGAAATGATTATCTATCAATTATGTTATGTGTGATATTAAAATGTTTGTATTGTTCCAAAACATTCTATCAGTTTTGAAAATGTAAATGTGATGTTTATTGTTCAGTATGTCAAAAACACAGCTAAGTATACGATATTATCTGACACTTATCAGATTGTAAGATAAAGTCTTAGTTAATAATCTCATCATGATAATTCATAGATAAGTCATGGTTTTGTTTTGTAGGGGCAGATCTCCCTATTTTTAACAGGAGGAAGATTTTAGATTGAGATTCATCAAATACTTTCTTGTATGTGTACCATTACAGTCCGTATCCCAGGACCAGCGGGAGAGGAGGGTGACCGTAGATGAGGTTCCCTCAGGGATCTATCTGTATCCAGAGGAAGACTCGGGTGTGGACAATATTTTTACACCTGTATCCAGTCGATCCAGCACTGCTCTGTTTGAGGAAGCTCAAAAGGAGATCCTCAAACTCATGAAGATTGAGGTTTTTTTTATTTTTTATTTACTGATAGTGTATCTTGATGTTATTATTATGTAGTGGTATCACATGGCACCTAAGTAGTATGCCATAAACACTATTGAGAAGAGATGAACAATAAAACATAAACTCTTGTCAAATATTTTTCATATGCTATTTTACACATCCTGAAGTGTATACATTTTTAGCATTGTAATCAAACCCATAGGGACTAAACGAAAGCACATTCCAAAATCAAACTCAAGCACTTAATAGAATTTCCTAGTGTTTGCATCAAGAAAAATGTTTCTTTTATATTTGTGTCAGTGACGTCTGTGTATAAAGAACAGAACACATTCATCACACTGGCAGCAAAAGTATAAAAAGTAGAGTATAAGAGTTAAAATACAGAATTGCAGCAAGTCATTTACACTTACTCATAATTCCTCAGCTTTTAAAAACAAGAAAGATTTCAGCCCAAATTACTTATCTTGTTTGGTGGGACCATAGTACTAGATGTTTTCTATAATATGTCAAATGGTGTTATCAAATGTGTTTCTGTACAATTACTATTGCAAGTAAAGCGGGATCTAAACATGCCAATAGCGCACTGCTCTCCCACTGCCTTTGATACATCTATGCAGATCGAATTCTAATGCAGATTTCAGCCCAAGACTACATTTGGTAGGATGTTGTGTACATGTGTTTGATGCAATATGTGGTAAACTCCTTTTCTGGGTGCTTCTTAATAGGCATTGCTACACCTAATATTTCAAAACATTGTGTTGGTGTAACTAGATCAAAGTATGATTGATGAAATAAATGCAGAATTGCAGAATCATCTGCAGCTTGATTTTCATCCAAAGGTGAACAAGGTAGAGTGAAGACATTTCATCCACATTGTTTGTCCACTGTGATTCACTCTTTTGTCACTGCTTGACTTGACTTTTTGACTCTTTGACTCTTTTTCTTCTTAAATCCAGGACCCATCCTTGTTAAATGGGAGAGTTACTTTGCACCATGCAAAAGCTGGAGCCGTCTTAGCCAGACAGGGAGACCAGGTACTTAACAAAAGACATACTGAACCCCTTTTCTGAAAACTTATAATAACTATAGTATAGTAGTAGTAGCAAGTAAAGTAATCAAAGTAATCACAAAAAAAAGAATGTGTAGGATAATACAGCAAAGTTATTTTTAAACTCCAACGTTTCTGTTATAGTTTCCTCTTGTTACTCTTTTAGGACGTGAGTCTGCACTTTGTCCTGTCTGGTTGTCTGCATGTCTACCAGCGGATGATTAACAAGCAGGAAGCCGTCTGCTTGTTTGTGACCCACCAAGGGGAGATGGTGGGCCAGCTCGCTGTGCTCACTGGAGAGCCCCTCATCTTCACCATCAAGGCCATCCGAGACTGTACTTACGTCAAGATCTCAAAGTCGGATTTCTACGAGTGAGTCGATCACCTTTAATGTGGACAAACAAGAATGGCGACTATTTATAAAAGTTTGTTTTACAGTCCACTTTCAGCAGGCATATAACTGAGTCTAATATTATTTATGTGCTCTCATTAATAAAGCAACAATGCCCCATTATATGTGCAATACAATTACGCATCCAAAGTCTTTGAAGTAAGAATTTCAAATTGAAGTTCTCCATACAGACTGACTGATCTTTCGTAATTGTTGGAACCATTCAGTTTAGCTTTAAAACATCCACTTACAGACACTAACTAAATACTGTAACTACTGTGTAGCCAGTATTGCTCAAGTCTGTGTCTGTGCTGTATGCTGCCCTCTGCAGGATCATGAGGGAGCAGCCCAGTGTGGTGCTGAGTGCAGCTCACACGGTGGCCATCCGCATGTCAGCTTTTGTCAGGCAGATGGACTTTGCTATTGACTGGATGGCTGTGGAGGCTGGCAGAGCCCTCTACAGGTACTCTACTTCAGTTTTTTTTTCTTGGATAGACACATAGACAATTACTTCTCTTCTTTGTGCAAACATCATTGCCATGTTTTAACATATAATTTACTTGTAATAGTTACTGTAATATCTGTGTTTTTTCTCTTCACATCTACAGACAGGACGACCAGTCAGACTGCACCTACATTGTTCTGAATGGACGTCTGCGTTCAGTCATCCGCAAGACAAATGGCAAGAAAGAACTAGTTGGGGAATATGGCAGAGGAGACCTCATCGGAGTGGTGAGAACAAGGCTCTTTTCTGCCTGTGTGTAAAAGAAACCTCAACTATCAAAATTAAATATGGAGCTGAAAATTAATGCCTTGATGAGCTTTTATTCCAAGTAGTGCAGTTTTTTTGTTTCAAATTGCTTGTAATGCTTGTGGATTTTAGCACATCAGGACAATTTTAATAAGATGTCTTTTCTCTACTAGATTAGTAGTTGGAACAGAAACGTACTGTGTACTGAATACTTTCAGATATTTTTGCACAATTTTGTCTGTAATGACAAACCCAATCATCTGCGTGAATTGTTGGTCAGTTATTTATCATTATTATTACCTTCCTGCTCGAATATTGGTTTTTAGTTCTGTAACATCTCATGGCGTCTCATCTCATGGTCTTGCCTTATACTTTAGGTGGAGGCCTTGACCAGACAGCCAAGAGCCACCACCGTCCACGCTGTGAGAGACACAGAGCTGGTCAAACTGCCCGAGGGAACACTAAACAACATCAAAAGACGATATCCCCAGGTCAGTGACTTCGTCTTGATCTGGCTGTGGTTGTGTGTACAGCTGAAATGGTCCTGATGCTTGATGTCTGTTCAGGTGGTGACAAGGTTGATCCACTTGTTAGGCCAGAAGATTCTGGGGAACCTGCAGCAGGGTCGCGGGCCTTTCTCAGGTAAGGTCATGATAAGGATCGTTTTATGTGCACATAAACATATTTCCTCCCTATGCCTTTGTTAATCCAGCCCGATGCATTTAACGTACAGTATGCTCCATTTACACACTGTGATCCTGTCTTCAAGGTTCACCCCTGAGTATGCCCAGTATGACAACCAGTGCCGATGTCACCAACCCTGCTAGCAACCTCTCAACTGTGGCTGTCCTGCCTGTATGTGATGAGGTGCCGATCAATGCGTTCAACTTGGAGCTCAGCCATGCCCTCAGTGCCATTGGTAGGCCCACAAATCATTTTCATTTGTCCACAACAACCCTTTTTGCATCTGGGATTGCTGAATATCTATTTAGTTCCTGGTTATACCAGAAGTATGCATTACTGCATGACATGGTACTAAGTTAATTTGTACCATGTAGTGCAGTATGCTGAAGTAAAACAGAATACACACGTGGGAGTTCATACAGTTCATTTATACATCTGTTTGACACTTGCAGGGCCCACTCTGCTATTAACCAGTGAGATAATCAGAGAGCGACTGGGTGCTTCTGCTTTGGACAGGTCAGTCTGACTCACTTCTTAGTCTTATCAAACATCATCACAAAAGCTTTTCAACTGCAACCTTTTTTCATTATCTCCCACACTTTTTCTTTTCCCATTTTAGTTTGTCTGTACTGATCACAATCATTTCCACTTACTATATCTCCCAATTCATTGTTCATGTCATCATAGCCTTTTTTCTATGCAGCGTTTTGGTGAATTAAAATGCTGTTCTATATCCTCATCCCTGCTTTTCTCCTGTATCTATCAGTATCCATGAGTACCGTCTCTCTGGCTGGCTGGCCCAGCAGGAGGACATCAATCGGATTGTCCTGTACCAGACTGACAACAGCATGACCCCGTGGACTCAGCGCTGCATCCGCCAGTCTGACTGCATCCTCATTGTCGGCCTGGGGGACCAGGAACCTACCCTGGGAGAGGTATGTGTGTGTCTAGGAGAGGAAAGGGGAAGGTGGGAAAATTCCGGTAACAAGCAAACGTTTCAAATACAAATAAGCGCATTTACTCTCTCTGTCTCTTTTCTAAGTCTTGTTTCCCTCCTCTTCTCTTCCCCTCCAGTTGGAGCAGATGCTGGAGAACACAGCAGTTCGGGCTCTGAAGCAGCTGGTCCTTCTGCACAAAGAGGATGGACCGGGCCCCTCCAGGACGGTCGAGTGGCTCAACATGCGTAGCTGGTGCTCCGGGCATCTGCACCTCAAGTGTCCCCGCAGGGTCTTCTCCAGACGCAGCCCCAGCAAACTAGTACAAAACAAACTTTACTGTCATTTCTAGCTGTTTTTTTATGAAATTGTTATTCTTTAGCATACAACATATATACTGTATTATGGTATGCTCTATTATCTAGAATCAGGTGACCTAGTGGACAGTGAAATTGATTAGCCACTCCTTAACTCCATAACTGTAAACTAAGAGCGCAGTCATGAAATGATGGTCTGGTAAATGAATGTTAATGTGAAGTTGATGCTTTTATTGTATTTTCATGTGTATTTTCTGTTTGTGCAGAGGGAGGTTTATGAGAAGGTGTTTGAGAAAACGGCAGACAGGCACAGTGATTTCTCTCGGCTGGCCCGAGTCCTGACTGGAAACACCATTGCCCTGGTGCTGGGAGGAGGTGGAGCCAGGTGAGCAGGGCTGTCCAAAGAGGGCTGAGCCACAACTATCAGTACAGACATGTAGTTTGTGTCTTAAAAGTCTTAGTGTTTTGTAATATTAACAATGCAGTCTACCCACCTGACATGAATATTATGTAATGTATCAGCAGGCCTTAGCTCTCCTTCATTTTACCATTATGGAAGGTAATACACCTGTCTTATCACCTAAAAACATGTCCCACTTTTTGAAACTTCAATGATTTGTACTTTTTTTTAAAATGATGATGAAATTGTACTCTTTTATATCAAAGGAACATCTCAAGTCATTTTTTACCACTCAGCACCATGTGCAGCTTACAACATATGAAGTCATCTAGTGTACCTGACTGTTGTCAAACATGTTTGTTTTCCCGCATGCAGAGGCTGCTCTCATGTGGGTGTGATCAAAGCTATGGAGGAAGCAGGGATTCCTATTGACATAGTGGGAGGGACCTCAATCGGCTCATTCATTGGTGCATTGTACGCTGAGGAGAGGAGTGCCGTCAGAACCAAACAGAGAGCCAGAGAGTGGTCCAAGGTACAGCGCACATCTATATCCATCATTCAGTCATTTCTGTCTTGCTCATATGTCTAAAATGACTTCAATTCATTGTCTTTCAATGTATTAAAAGGGGAATGCCTCGTAACTGATAAGAAACAAAAAGCTTACGGTTTCAAACAAGAATAGGTAATTAACAATAGACTTCCGTCCAATTTCTCTGTATTTTGTTGTTCAACAGGCAATGAACTCAGTATTTAAAACAGTCCTGGACTTGACCTATCCCATCACCTCCATGTTCTCCGGTTCTGCCTTCAACACCAGCATCTATAAAGTGTTCCAGGACAAGCAAGCTGAGGTGAGGGAGTTCAGAGAGAATATATTTACCACTGGCACTGCAGTAAGGTCTGCCAGAACACAAGAGGGTCATGATTTTGAGTCAGTCACTGGGAAAATGTAAATAAGGTTTATTTTAGACACTGAAATACTTTCTGTGTCCCCAGGACCTGTGGCTGCCATACTTCAACGTCACCACTGACATCACAGCCTCAGCCATGCGCGTTCACCAGGATGGTAAGTGACAGCTGAGCTGACTGCAGGGGTTGCCACCCCTCTCTATCATATTACTGTTGTGATTGGCTAATTTTTTTTTTTTTTTTTAAAGCTTTAGACAAGCTCAAGTCGCTGCTTTTGTACGTTACAGCACTTTTACAGTACATTTTAGTACAGTACATAACACACACACACACACACACACACACAAACATAGACATACACAATAAAGGGCATAATAGTAATTGCTTAAGTCTTTCTCAATATTTAACACAACTCAATCAATAATACTACCTTGAATGACAGAGAACTAATGTGTGAAATTGGCATTGTCATCAATTCATGTTCAAAAGTAATTAAACAGTGAGTAATGCTTGCACCCACTCAATTTCAGAAGTGACTTTAGGCACTGTAGCATGTTTTATCCTTTACAGAACAAGTCTATACATATTGTATCAGTAGGCATAACAGATACATAAAATGGCTTATGCATCATCTAGAGTGACTGGACTGTATGCCCTCAGATTTATGGTTTAAGGCCGGTATACTCCAAACTAAATTGAAGTTGATGTGTTTTCAAACTGCACTTTGAGCAAATGCCAGTATAGTTACTACGACTCTAGATGTGTCCGTTTAATAGTGTACATGCCAGCTGAAAGACCTTGCGAGTCTCGCTGGAAATAGACAAGTTTAAGTTCCTCACAACAAGAAGTAAACATGTTAAAACAAGTACAATCTAATGGCTATAATACAAGAGGCTCAGAGAACATTGTGTAAAAACTGCAGCCATTTACATCACATTATGGATGAAGTGCAAGCAAGAGTATGTTAGGGAGTGGTGAAATGACAGTTTGAGTGGCCATCCTGCATATATTACAGCCATCAAAGCCAAATGCATTGCTTCATTTTAGTCGCCTCCACAAACATGCCAGTTTGAATCTCGTTTGGAGTAAGCCCGCCCGGCCAAGGGCTTGGAAGGATATTTCACTAAATATGTACAAAAGAAAACACCATGTAGATGTTTCTATGCTTGTGTCTGACTTTGCTAATATAAACGCAAATGTGTTGCCTTGCATAAAAAATGCACCATCACTAACATTAGCTAAAGTAGATCTATCCTGAAAGGACAACCCCACCAACCCCGCAAATCCAGTGTGCCATTCTCTATGCAGTGTAATTTTTTAGCATAATCAGTGTAATGCTACTTTGTAATTTACAGTATTGTGCATCAAATTAAGGCATTGTTAGTTTCATTGTAAAGGCAATGTTTTGAATTATTAGAATTCAGGCTGATTACTGGATTTGAGGGGTTTGTAGGCCTGAGTCCTGCAGGGAAACACAGAATGCTTATGTTTGCATTTTGGCATGTGTATGAACTAACTGCTGGAGCAAAGCCTTTTCCTCTCTGTCTCATTGTTTCCATCATCTGCCTCTCTTAGTTTACTGCACTTGTTTCTTTCCATTTTATTTCTTTCTTTCCTTCTTTCTGTCTTTCATTCATTTTTCCAATGTTTGACCATCTTTCTATATCTTCTATATCTTGATTTTCTTTTCTGTCTCTATTAAACTCCTCTTCTTCTTCCTTCTTAACGTCTTCCTTTTCATACACTAAATTGATAAAGCTGTAGCTTTTTCATTGTGTCTAAATCTCCCAGAAACTGTATATCCCTTATGTCAAGTCTTTCTGCACATAGCGATCACAGAGCTGCCCATCTCTAGATTACGCCATAGACAAAATAACCCATGTAGTCGCTGACCCAAAAATGCTGATTCCCCTCCCATGTCCATGTCAACATGTAGGATCCAGAACACTCCACCCTGCCTTTCACTTCTCGCTCCTTAATGACATCCCATGTTGCTTCTCTCACTCCTTTACCTCCATTCTGTGCTTTCTGTAGTTTTTCTGGTGTGCTTTTGTCAAACATCGCTAGGGTGATGCAGTTCTGAATATGTCACTTTGGCCTCAGCAACGGGGGGGGGGTTAATTGTATGCCATTTTGATGGGTGTAAGGTACACAGTGTCATGGGATTGCATTATATGCCTTGGTTTTAACCAGTGAGAAAAACTAGCAAGAATGAGATCTGAGAAAAATCTTTTCTGTAAAACCTTGTCCAGTTTCCAGTTTCCCCTGCAGTTTTCTCTTCATTGTACAGTTTGGAGAATTTAGTTTAACGCCCAACAGCACTCTTTGCAATGGTGGCCCCTCTCTCTCTCTCTCTCTCTCTCTCCTTCTTTCTTCTTTCTCACTGTTTCTGTCTGTCTGTCTCTCTCTTTCTCCGTCTGCTTGTCTTCCTCCAACCTTGCTTGTCGGACCAGTCATCTAACATTGCTAATACAATTTTTTTAATATGCTTAATGAACACATCAAACAATCTTTGCATCACTGTTTTTAGGTTAAGCTCATTTACATACATCTGGTGTCATTCATCTGACATATTTGTTGTCATTTATATCAGAGACTGGTTTTAATGATACTTAGCCTAAATTGTGTTGTTTCTAGCAGCCACAAAATTTTATTGTGTAGATATCTTGGTATCTTGTCATCATTCTGAACAAAGTCTATTATACTTCATTGATTAGCCTTCAAGTAGTTTAATTCAATTGGCCATATAGTTGTTCTAGAGTATGCTTTTATTTTAAATTGGCCTCATATTAGAATTTACTGCATTTGGTTAGAAACCGTAGGCATGGGTAAATCATTTTGTTGACCTTGTACTCCCCTTCCTCTCTGTCTTGCTCCTGGCAGAATCTTGCACTTTTCTTCTCTATGTTGCGGGCATTTCTTTCTTTCTCTCTCCCTCCTTATTCTTCTCTTTTTTTCAGCATTCTTCTCTCTGTCTCTCTCTCTATACTCTATCCATCCTTCTCTCTTATTCCATCTGTGATGTGGAGTCCGGCCCATATTTGATGTGTTCCTCCTTCTCCATTTCCATTTCCCGACAGGTTGCGTCTGGCGCTATGTTAGAGCCAGCGCCTCCTACACCCCCTATTTACCTCCCCTGTGCGACCCCAAGGATGGCCACTTGCTTGTGGATGGTTGCTATGTTAACAATGTCCCAGGTCAGATTTTAAACACCCGCTCACCAAAACCTCCTCCCTCATCCCTAAGTCGACATTCATCCACTCGGCTACCCTCCTCCTCTTTCTTGTCCTCTCCCTCCCAAGTTCTCACTCGTAACTAACCCCGCACTGACCAGGTGGACATTGGGGGCCCATGGTTTGGAAGGAAAGACTACATGTCTTCGAATTGATCCAATCAGTGCCTCATCTTTCACTGAATAACGGCCAATAGTACATATCATTCTCTCCAATTGGCTTTTTGTTTCACACACACAACACACTTTCTCCAGTTGGCTTGGTGCCTCTAAATATAACTGTTGACCTTTATTTTCGTATTAGATTTGAGGTTTTGCCCACGCATGTCTGGACATCTATGGGACATAGAGAGATGCATGATGGTCTGGCTTCTTCTGGCCCCCTATATTTGCTAAAATGTTACCTTTACCTTTTATATCATAACATTCTGGATGTGACTTGTAAACACTGATGTCTTCATGCACCTCTGTACTTGCTTATTTTTAGCAATACTTTTTACAAAAATACAGTTATTAACTTGCAGGCAGCTCAGCTTGGCCGAGGTAAATCAAACTTGATTGGTTTGCATTTAGCTGGATTTTTAGTGTAAGATCCGGTATAGAAACCAGATAGTACTGTGTGTTTTGATTAAAGGAAAGCTGATAGTGTTGAAGGTGTCATTTCTGCCTCACTGGAGATAGTAAAGGGCTGCACCATGTCAACATCGCATCTGTCTGTTGTGGATCATTGTGCGTTTCAGTGGGCCTAAATGTGTCTGTCGTTTGGACTGAACTGCAGCTTGTTTCCCATGACGAGGTCCCTGTGAAATAGATTCTATTTCATTTCAATCACCTCTATCTACAGGAACATGTTCAGTCTCTCCTACACAGCACCTGTCATCTCCCCTGGCTTTGCTTGCTTCTATGTGCATGCCAGTTTTAGACACTGTGAGCCAATCTATATATTTCTCATGAATATATATTGATGGCATGTGTTACCTTTTTTGTTTATCTGGTGTTTATTTTATTTATCAGGAATATGTGTTCTGGATCCTGCTGTTGCCCATTGTAGCTCCTGTACAAACTGAATAAAGCCCTTAAGTTACAATAAATCTAAGTAAACAAATGGAAAGTTTTAGGTGGTAATATTTCAGTAAGATAATTCTGCCTCAGCATTCACATCCACGCAGAGTTGCACCCTTCGCTTTTCACTGCGGTGCTCCCTATCCTTCCAACCCATGCAGCACCTGGCCTGCTCCTGCCCCCTGCTGGCAATGAACTGGACTGCAAGACTGGGCAGGCTGGGTGCTTCCCTGCTATGTTCACGGTGAAGGATCTCCAAACATTGTCACAACATCTGCCGCTGCTCCTTCTCTGACATGTAGACAATTCAAGTAGGTCCATTTCAATATTTTCTACTTCTTCTCCTCAGGTTACCAGGATTAAATATTAAATAATACATAAATATATCTGTGGATTTTGCAGGAACAAATTCATATGATCACATGCTATAAAGCGCTGTTGTTGGGACACAGTTTGGAGATTCAAACAGCCTTGGTGCTCTGTGATGGTTGCCATTTACTTTTTTACCTTACGCACAAGTCACACCGGGTCTCTGTGCAAGGTAATGAGGTTTGCAGTGGTGTACAACAGAGTCTAAAGGTGGGCAGAACCACAGTCCTAGCCTTTGCAGGGATTGGCTACCTTCCTTTGTCCAACCTCCCTCTGGTGTTTGGACTGCGGTCTGTGTCGACACTAACCTGAAACGTATAGCAAACATTATTGAGATGTTATTCCCCCCCTCCCTCCTCCCCTCCCCCCTCCCCTGGTGTGTCAGGCTCTCTGTGGCGCTATGTGCGAGCGAGCATGACCCTCTCGGGGTATCTGCCGCCTCTCTGCGACCCCAAAGATGGCAACTTGCTAATGGACGGTGGCTACATCAACAACCTGCCAGGCAAGTAGAGGTGGTACTCCCCCACCCCTCCCCCCACCAACACACAATCCTCAATGTCCACCAAAGTCCTCTCCCCCACAGGAGGGGGGAGGTGGAGTGAGGGACGGGGATGATTATTATGAGGGGTTTTAATCAAGTTGTTTATAGGCTGGGTAAGTATATAAACGTGGGCTTGTCTTAATGCTGACAGAGGGAAGTCAGGTGGTAGTGGAGGAGTGTGCTGAGTTTTCCCCATCTGAATATTGAGCCGGTTTAGACCATCAATTATGACAATTTCAGTCTAAAAACAAAACCAAAATGATAAAAATTGAGTGAGCTCAGTGAGGAAACAATCTTTCCAACAATCACACCCTTAAATGTTCTGTATTACTAGATGGGGGGGAAAATTCAGCATTTAGAGTTATATTGAGAGTTGATTCAAGTGTATATAATGACATGGTTTCACTTAAATACCACTCAATAAGAAATACCACATTGAATAGGGGGAATGTGGTATTTGTCTGTCAAACAGCCTGGTGTCAGAAAGGTGTCTAAATTAAAATGGGGGGTGGGATTACCACTAGTACCAAATTTGAAGAGGAAAAAAAAAGATTCAAGTTGCTGACATTAAAATCATAATGTAATTTTTTTTTTTTATGCCATAAGACATCAGCCTGCTTTGATATTAAAGTCTGGTTCCCCTCATGTGGAAATGAGCACTTTTCTGTAGGGCTGGGTAATAATTCAATATTATCATTTATTCACTTTCAGCAGAATCATACTGCGGTGATAGTGATCGTTCTGTTGTCCAAATTAATGACTCCAAGCAATTGTAATTTAAAACTAACAAAATTAGTTATTGAAGTTTTTGTTTTACACCTATGAGGAGTTCGACCTCATGTAACGCATAACTGATACGGGAAAAAATCCTTCTTAATATTGTGATAATGATTTCAACCATATCGCCCAGCCCTGCATTTTTTGTTCATTGCACTGAAGCTTAATTTTTAAATCAGTATTTGCTTCTATTTCAACCAGAGGAAAAGTGTGTGGAGTCTGTTTAGACAGAGGCAAGGAGCTGTGTTTTGTCTGCGGACCATTAAATACATCCTCATTACCTGAAAGCATTTTAAAAAATGCACCAGACCAAATGTACACATTTCTGTAATGTGTCCAGAAGTAAGACATAAACTGTCTTTAGCTTTCATTATGGTGCGCAGATGAAAACTCCTCTGAGTCTATCTCTGTGTAGTTATGATAAAGAATGTACTCTGTACTGATGAAACACAGCCATATTTCACAAAGCTCTGGACTGAGCTATTGTAATTCTCTACTTGGTACGGGAATCACGTCTCATTATCTCCCAAGCCATGTTCATTCTTGAGATTTGTGAAGCATGGTGCTTTCTGGGCCCAAAGGTTGATCCAACTGAAGGGAGCCTTGTAAAATCAACATCCTTTATTTCTGACTTTTGTTACTCTGCCTTCTCCCTGAAGAGTTTGTGCTCCATCAGCTACATTTATAGTTGTTCTTGGCACACTGGATCAGTGCTTTGGGCATGTGGGATGTCTTCCAGTTTTTGTCTTTGAATAGGCTCAACACCACAAAAATGCTCACTGCCCCAGTGCTCTTTTTTTAACACTTGCAAGTCACTGAGAAAGGTCAGGACCTTAGGCCCTGTGCTCGTTGGACCAGGAAAGTATACATTTCTTTTTTTTTTCTTTTTTTTTTAAATGCAGTGTTTTCTGTCACTAATTGGCCATAAATGCTCTGGAGTGTTTCTGACAACTTAAAAAACTGATGCTTTTGTGGTGTAAGTCTGTTTGAACATTGTGGCTCCTAAAATGAAGGTTTTTAAGAAACTGATATTATCCTGGAACAAGCTTAATAACACAAGATTTGTTGTCTTACCATCTCTGCTGCTGGATTTTGTTGTGCTGTGTTTGTACGTCTGTGTGCATGTGTGTGAATGCTGGTGTATGCCTTCCACGTCCAACAGCGGACATTGCAAGGAACATGGGTGCCAGAACAGTCATTGCCATCGACGTGGGTAGCCAAGATGAGACTGACCTCTGTAACTATGGCGACTGCCTGTCTGGCTGGTGGTTGCTGTGGAAACGGATCAATCCCTGGGCAGAGAAAGTAAAGGTACACTATGGGTTGGCAGCAAAAGGCATTTGTAACTATTGGTGACTCTTAAAATATAGAATACTATATTTAAGCTTTTAAATGCTTCCAGTCAATATGTAGCAGGGGTGATTTTGCTGCTCAGTCTGCAGATCAAGAGATATTTCTGCTGATGAATTCTGGTAGAATTCTCACACCTGCCTCTCCCGCAGGTGCCAGACATGGCAGAGATACAGTCTCGGTTGGCCTACGTGTCCTGTGTGCGGCAGTTAGAGGTGGTAAAGAAGAGTGCCTACTGCGAGTACATCAGACCCCCCATCGACCGCTTCAAGACCATGGACTTCGGCAAGTTTGACGAGATCTATGTGAGTTACTTCATGAATATTGCCTATGTTTGTGATACCTTGATTTAATTACAGCAAACAAATAAGAGCATAGTCAATATTGCCTCAGTGTCATACTAGTTGTATTGACAGGGGTTGATGTCAACCTCATTGCTTCATTCTGTAAAGAGGATGTTGCTACTCTGGCATCGCTCCATGTGCATTTGTTCTGAAGGCTACAGCCATTCTACAGCCAAACATTCTAAAAAAGACGAAGCCCCCCTCAGTGAGGCCACTGCGTTGGCCAATCGCATACATGCAAGCGCACATTCCTGATAGATTACTTTGTAATGTCAAGTCATACTTCTACTGTTAACATCACGATCTTCGAGACTCAAACAACAAGCCCCCAGCCAATCCTGCATCTTTAAACACAGTGCTGTTTAAGGTGTGAATGCCTGGTAAGAAGAACAATAAGAGCCACTAGCAGGAAATATGCATTAACACGTTCCACCTTCAACTTCAAGCAGCAAGCTTTAGCTGTGCTACTGTAGCACTTCCTTTTTCCTGTCCATAGGATAATCCAGCTGATATTCATAAAATCCAACCCAGCAGCACACTATCTGAAATACAGTCCTCTTGACGATTGTTTATTTGTATGATTTGATGATTATTAGAAAAGACTTCTCAAAATGAAGGCGGTGATGATTTGTACAAGTATAGATGATTCATACTGTAAATGTTAAAATGCCACAAGCTTCACATTTTTAATATATATTTACTTTTATATATTTAAAAGCGTCATGTTACCAAATAAACTAAAAAATACGTCATAATCAGAGTTACATAACATTTCCTCAAAACATGTGTTTACCTACTTTATTTAAAGTACCATGTATTTCTATTTCAACTACTTCAGGATGTGGGCTTCCAGCACGGCAAGTTGGTGTTTACTGGCTGGGCCCGTGGTGACATCATCGAAAACATGCTGAAGGACCACCGCTCAGCCGACTACAACAACAGCAAGAGAACTGATGTGAGAAGAGCACACACGCGAACACACACACACACACGGCATAATTGATATGTAATATGGTTTATGTGTAACTACATACTGTACATGTACACCATCAAAGTTATTACATCAGTATATAATAATAGTTTTGTGTCTCGTAGTCCTGCACGTATCCAGGAGCTGACTTCACTGACCTTGCAGAGATTGTATCCAGGATAGAGCCGGTCCAAAGCTACGTAGCTGCAGAAGGTGAAGGATCGTCTGCCAATTCATTATTATCTAGAAATAATTTCTCAGTGGTGGAATGTAACTGTAAGTACATTTACTCAAGTACTGTACAAATTTGAGGAACTTGAGTCTTTTCATGCCACTTTCTACTTCTACTCCACTACATTTCAGAGGGAAATATTGTACTTTTTACTTCATTTCATTTATCTGACAGCTTCAGTTACTAGTTACTTTACAAATTTAAATTTAAATTATGAATTAATTTTTGCATACAAAACATACAAGCTTATAAAATATGTCATAAATTACAACAGTAATACACGTACAGCTGAAATTATTTGTCGATTAATCAATTAGACTATTGACAGAAAATTAATTGGCAAGTATGTTTATCATCGTTTAGGTCACTTTTCATGCAGAAACATGGTTCCAGCTTCACATATGTGAGGATTTTATGCTTTTCTTAAATTATTTTAATTTATTTTTAATAATTTAGAATTTTGTACTGGTTGGACATAATGAGCATTGTGAAGGTGCCACTTTGGGCTCTGGGTAAATGTGACGGCATTTCTCATTACTTCGAGAATTTTTACAAACCAAACAATCAATCGGTTAATGGAGAAAATAATCAGCAGATTAATCGATAATGAAAATAATCATTAGTTGCTGTCCAATACAAAATAGTTAAAAATAGCTCCACCTCAACCAACTACAACAGTAAAATCCTGCTTTTACATTAATGCATGAGTAATAATAATCTAATGATATAATATATAATAGAATAATAGTATAACAGTCACTGGAGCCATTTTTCGGCATTAAGTACTTTTACTTTTAATACTTTTATTACGTAGTATTTTTACAGTGTATAAGTACTTTTACTTAAGTAAAAGATCTGAATACTTCCTCCACTAGTGTAATTCCTTTTATAGTGGTTAAAATATTTTTTAAACAGCTTGCACGCATAGTGTTAAAAGTCCTTGTTGCAGCAGTCTCCTCCTCCAGATGTACAGTTCCCCTCCAAGATCATGTCGGATTTTATCAGTGTAATAAATGAGGGGTCATAGCTTTCACTTGGTCTATTTATTGAAATACAGTAGCAGATGTCCCTGATATTTTATGGGTGCTATCTAAACCTGGTGGGTCAGTCACACAATAAATTCTCTCTGTAATATCTCCTCTAAATCTTTCCGTTCAGCAGAGGAGTCGGACTGTCTGACAGAGTACGAGGAAGACGGGATGGACACGGTGAGAGAGGAGGAAGGGGAGGAAGAAGAGGAGGACGCAGAGGACCCTGAGGACCACTCCCCTGGAGAGTGGGGCCAGAATGGAGTCTTTCAGACTGTAAGCACACACAAAAACAGAAAACATGATGAGACCAATCCATATTAAATACAGTTTCTTATGAAATATTGTCAGTGTTTCCCCGATCAGTTACATTCATTCACTCACGGCAGGCCACAGACTCGTTTTTAGTAAAAAAAAAAATCTGTATTGGTAGATATCCTGAGTTGAGGTAACGGAACCAGGTGAGATGAAGTCAGATTGGTGCATCCATACACAAAAAGACAAAAAAAATACATACACACAGGTATCTCATTCCCAATTCTTCTTTTATTCTACATGGACACCACATTTGTTGTTGAAACATTATCATGTCCATGTAGAATAAAAGAAGAATTGGGAACAAGAGAGGAGTGTTCGGGTATTTTTTTTGTCTTTTTCAGGGCTCCAAGCTAACTTTTTACATTGGTGTTACTGGTGCGCCTACATTTTTCATTTAGGTGCATCAGCACATAATTTAGCTGCACCTAATAATACATTACCTTTTCCTGTTAATTCCCATACACACTGGTAATTTCTTAACACATAGATAAATGATTGCAAACAGGAATAATAATAAATGGTAGGTGCAGATAAATGTGTTTTTAATGGACTTAAATTTAGTAAAAGGTAGCTCTTCTTTGGCTATATTTTGAGTGGTGATGGTTGTATGTTAATGTAAAATTTTATTATCATTTCTGACTCCTCGCTGCTTCGGTTTGCTGCTGCCTGGCACTGAAACGCAGCAGGGCAGGGGGCTGCTCTGCCGGCCACGCACCTGTCACGGCACAGGACGTGCTTCTTGGAGACATTGTGCTTTTTAAAATTTCAATTCGGAACGTAGACAATCCAACAGCAAAAGCAGCGTTCCCAGTAGTGATGCACGGATCGCAGTTATATCTGCGGGGCCTGCGGCTAATCCGTGGATCAGGTGGGCCGGTTATAAAAATAAACATTCTGATTAATAGCGGACGGGTTGCGGGTGGTTGAAATACGGTGAAGCTCTCCCCATTAAGATGTGCGCATTTACGCACGAGGCACAGCAGCATAATTTCATTGATTATTTAAATCTCCCGACACGCTGACAGGATCGGTCAGGATAATTAATGTTCTGTGTTCTCCACATACAAAAGGTCACACAAACAGTCCAGGTTCATACAGTGAAACTGTTTGGAGTAAAGCAGCTGTCCTCCTGATAAACCCTGAGCTCCATAAAAGCTGTCTAAAAAATATTTTTCAGAAGCTAAAAGTTTAATTCTGTTCTGCTTAAATGTCCCACAATATCTGCTGTGACATTACTGCTTGCATGGAAACGTTTAAAATGATTGACAGCAGCCTCTCTAACCATTAAAATAAATCGTTAAAGAAAACACTCATACGTCAATACAACATAAAATAAAGAAATCACCTGGAAAGCTCGCGCAGCTCGACGTCATTTCAACGGCAATATAACCTACAGGGACCGGTAGAGGTGGAGTGAAATGTCCATGCGGGTGCGGGTCTCTAAGTCGGAGAAAATAATTTGTTCGGGTAGGTGGCTGGTGGATGATCCGCGCATCACATTTGTTAAAAATATATTTTTATACATAATTTTTTAAATCAGACCTGTTAAATTTCAGGTGCACCAGTGTGACCAATGAAAATGTTTAGTCACACTTGACAGATTTTTGGTCGCATGTGCAAAATGGTCGCACCCTGGAGCCCTGTTTTTATTCAGAGCTTTACCAGTAGCAGGGCTACAAATGTAAACTTGGTACTAGAGGAAAAGGGGTCATGATAATCAAAAGGTTTTATCTAAGTATAAATTATGTCTTTAATGTCTTGGGTGCAAAGATGACATTTTGGCACTTGAATGTGATGCTAGAGGAACAGAGAGTTCCTCTAAGCAACCTTTAGATTTCAGCAGTACTGAACAGGTGAAAACTCTCTTCTGCTCTATAGGATGAGGAGAAATCTGTGAGACAACGCAGGAAATTCGCCAGTGACTCCAACACCTCCGAAGTCTCTGACTGCTGACAGAGGCCCCTGGAGGAGTAGAGGGAGTTTAAACAAGAACAAGGACTAAAGTACGGGTCCGTAAACTGTCATGGCTACACACTTGGACGCCACACGCTCCTGCAACTTCTAAAACTCTGAAATACTGTTTTTGTTTTTCTGGATGAAATCACCGTTCATCCTCTAAATTGTTGTTGAACCTTCTTTGCATCAAGGGGCTTCCTCCTCGCTCTCACACTGGCTTCATCTGTTCACATTACGATCACAATATGACCCCACCGTCAAAATGCAACGGTCCTTTGAAGGTCTACCCCACCCATCATTTCTCTCATCACTTTGACACCAAACTTGACCCATTGCCAGAATCCCTGCCTGCCTACTCCCAAACCTGTCAAAACAGGGACTCCCACAGTAACCAACACAACAAAACTGGCACACTTTAAACTTCCAATTCAATCTCCTGTTTCTCAGTTTCAAATGGCCAGAAGGATCATTTCTGTGTCTCTGAATCTTTATGTATGTCTCTAATGTCGGTACATTTTCAGTGCACTCCATTATTGATGTTTTGACGTAGTACACATTCATTTCTTGTGTACACTTGTTCGAATGAGTGTGTATATGTTGCCTGTGTGTTGGGATGACTGTTTGGTACAGACCTGCAAAGCTGTGATTTGTTTACATAATAGCAGGGACACTGAAAAGAAAAGTGAGAAATACATGCAATAGAGCTGTAGTTAGTAAGAGTTATGTAAGTTCAGCGTAGATGAAGTAGAGAGTCAGGTATGGGAAGCTGTAGGCGGAGTAGATGTTCATGTAGACACCAAAGTAGACTTTATGTTGAATAAACAGAGCTGGACCAGTGTTAGGAAGCAGAACGAGTATGGATTAAAATTAGGAAACATTTATGGCAAAAGTTTTGAAATGTGGGTTTAAGAAAATAAAGAAGATAAAAGTGTGTAGACAAGAAAAGTGATGGGCCAGTGAGTCAAGTGTTATTTTAATTTAATTTCATTAAAATTCACCCACAATAGAATGAGCTTGATGCATTGTAGGTAGACTAAACTGAACATGATGGATGATGGAGAAAATGTGTAATGACAGTCAGTGAGTGGACATCGTGTCTGTGTGTTTGAAATTTTGTGTTTCAGCTGTTTTGTTTGAGATAAAAACGATGCCTTTTCGACCAGTGTTCAATCCACTCACAGTGAACAGTGACTGTGGAGAAGAGAGCGATCATTTGACTGACACTACACAACAAACCAGTGTGAGTCCACCTCTGCTTATATGAGGACACACATACAGTACTCAAGGTTCCTGCGTATAGTGGACAATAATGTGTGTATGGAAGTGTATCTGAGACTGTACAGTACTGAAAATCTTTCTTTTTTTTAAACTAGCCGCAGAAACCCTGAGTAATCCTTAACTTCAAATGGGCAGAAATTCACCTTATGTAACTATTAACACTTAATTAATATGGACCTATTGTAGAAATTGTTACAAGATTATATTATAATATACACAATGTTGATATTAATATATGTATATGAGGTGGAAAATTGTTAGTTCATGCTTTGTTGAAAAACAAGGGAACCTACACCTCTTAAAATCCATTCTGTTTTATTTATACATGTTAACTACTGGCTTTTTAAAAATGATTTTCTTTTTTTTAATATTTGGGGGTGGGGGTTGTCTTACTTTAATTAACTTGGCTTTAGCTTTTTTTGCACTGAAATATTTGGAGTATTCCTTGCTCAGAAGATGTTTGGTTTAATAAGATGAAATGCCATGGGAATCTAAAGAAAACCGATCGTAATTTAATATGCATATTGGAAAATAAATATATGCGTCATATCATGTGGCCTTGTGAGTTTTTTTCTTTCTTATACCTTTTTAATACATGTTATGAGCTCCACCAAAATCTGCGTATGTCACAAAGTTGACACAGCTGAAAAGTTTAACACAAAAGATGTTTAATAATGAGCCAATCAGATGATCTTAAACTAATTTTAAACATGCCACTTATGTCACTCATTTCATTTTGAAACCTGAAGGCTGCGCTGAAATGCTTCTTAATGTGAAACCTCAAGTTCAAATTCACATGCTGTTAGTGTTTTTAGAAGTACTAAATAGTATTTAGACATTAGCACCAAAGAGGAAAAAGAATTTTTCTGGTTATATTGGTTCCTGCTTTGAAACAACCACATTTTGGCAACTGTAAAAATAGATCCCTCAAAATGTAGGATAAATGTCCCTATTAAGCCCACGTACCATATAAGCTTGCAACTTCTGAGTCAAATAAAAAAGAACTAATATTCTTAATTTTTGTTGTGTGATGTTTCTTCCAATGAAGCTGCTTGTTACATAAATGACACTTTTTACTGTAAGCCAATCAGATTTGTCGATATTGAGTTATCGAAGCACATGTGTGACATGTCCGTGCTGATCCCAGAAGAAGTCGGTGATTTTGGTACCCTTAAAAGATTTTTATTTTTGCATATTTATACGCCTGTTTTTGATAAGTACTCATTTGTTCTGGAAATTTAAGTGATTAGTGTTTTAAATAAGACATATTTTAGAATATTACTTGAATTAGAAATATTGTTTCTTTTGAAATAAACATTTTTATCATGCCAGCAAAAAGACTACATCCTGCATCAATACAGTAGCTGCACAGTGTGGTTCATTGCAATGACATAAAGCATGATAAGCATGTATAGTTGATATTTTTGTTTATAGTGTTTGTTAACAGTTTATATTATTATACTGTTAAATAGACAACAAATGTGCATGTTTATCTTTATTTTTAAATCTTAATTAACATTTTTACCTGGTGGGCTTAAAGGAGACGCTAGCAAAAAAATCACTGTCTAGGGTGGATGAAAATGAGTATAGCTGATTACTTCTCTGCATGATCAATTTATACTTTTCATGTTGTTAGTGCACCATATATAAATTTATTTCACGTAGTTGTTTTTAATGTCATGTGCGTAGAATAAAATATTCTGTCTTTTAACCATAAATTCACTGATATTCCCTTTAAGACCACCTGCTGCTATTAAGCCCACTTGACTGTGTTTTAATGGATGTTTTCTTCCTTTTGACCTTTGAACCATTTTCCTCCCTAATTTTGACCTCAACTGATGAATCCGCTCCATAATAATTCAGATAATTAATACCCATATTTATTGATATATTATTTATGTGATTGTATATATTAGATACAGTCACCTCAAAGAGCATAGGCCTATGTTTAGCCTAGGAGAAAGTAGAAAGGGCAGAAATGTTGACATCTTTTTTTCTATTTTGCTTAAGTTACAGGTTATAGTGTCCTCACAATGAACTACATGTTTTAATGTTACTCCACAATGAACTGAATGGTTTTAAATTGTGTTTTTACAATGTTTTCAAACTACTAGCCTAAATGTTTAAAATTTACATTTGAAAATCAATTTATTGTTTAATTGTAAATCCTGAAATTAACACATTTACTATCCGTAGAACATACAATACAACAGTATTGAACCTGCAAACTGTTTTTCTTTCAGTCAGTCAGTCTTCAGAAATCTGCACTTTCAACCAGCTGGCTAGACCAGATGTTTTGGCCAATTTCAAAAGCCAACAGCACACCATAGGATATTGAAAGATGGAGTATTGAAGAGTAATTTCCACTATAGTTTTGATTTTGTTCGTAAATAGTTTTTTTGGCTACATTGCAGAAGACATGTTGTAAGTTTAGCTTTTTCTGCATTGATAACACAGCAGAAAGGCTGGTCAAACCTATTTCAAATGCCATTTCCAGGCCATAAGATGGAGGAGTGGAGACAAAATGAAAATAGCTATTGAGAGCTAAGAGATTACAGATTTCAATAGAAAAGTTTGTATTGTTAAGATTTTTTAAGTATATATATTTATCTATCAACAAATCATGAAGTGGGATTATTTGGAATACCCATGGGTTTAAAAGGTACGTTAGGTACCCATTAAACCCATGCCAGACTTTTGACATATTTTGACAAATTAAACAAAAAAACATTTGAAATTGGTGTAAATGAATTATTGACACTAAAAATGAGAGATTAGTCTTTCATTTTAACTAAAATATTCTCACTTAAATTGGGGCAGTATATATCAGAAAAACAGAGTTGGTGGACTTAATAGGGACGTTTACCCAATCTTTTCACTTAAAGGTGCTATTGATAACATTGATCAAATCCAGCCACTAGATGACGCACTCCCCCCTCCCATTCATTCCAGTGGTTGCCAGTTCATTGGACAACCTGCATATTTCACGGTCGAGTGGAGTGAGACTCAGTCATGTCAAGTGATGAATCTTTCGTCATAAAGTAATGAATTAATTTTGCAACAAATAGCTACACATTAGCTATAGATTTAGGTTACTTTGTGCAGTGGTGTTTCGTGTAACGTTATCTATGGTAATCTTAGGACATGGCTAGCTTGCTTTAGCTAACCCTTTCCCCCCCATCATTTAATAGATATAGGGGCCTTATATTGCAACACTTACTGTAAAATAACATTTCAATCATCCTTACATGTAAGTTAATTAATCTAGTTTCAGTTTTGATTAATGTGCTTTTTACCGATGTGGCTGTTGGACAGATGATTGTTAAGCTGATGCTACAAACACCTTCCTTTACTTCAAAGCATACATTTTTAGCTGATTGTTTAAAGTGGTTTAATCTGTATATTTACTTTTAAACAGAATATATTCAAGAGAATTTTTAAAAAAGTGTTCTCTCATCTACCAGAAACTAAACTGTCATTATTTATCCAAAACTAAGGCCCCACACAGGTAATACTGAAGAATACATTCAGCTTGTGAGTGACAAAAATTTTACCAGGAAGAGCCTGCATTAAATTGAAATACCTAATGAATATTTTGGAGCATTTTGACTTTTACTAATACTGCATATTAATACCACTTATAAATGTGTTTTTAAAGCTGGTGCTTTAACTTTAAAACAAATTGCTGTTTGAAAGAAGCAGTTTTAGGCAGAATTATTGTCCTTAGTGCTAAAAAAAATATCCTTAATAGGCAGCAACACACTGTCTTTGCAAGCCAAGTAATTTTCATGTTGAGCACAAAGTAAAAATAATCTGAAGACCAGTAATGTATAAATAAAGATAACATATCTTGAGTCAGAAGCACAACTACAGAAAAGTGTACATTAAATTAATTAACACTAAAAATTTGAATTTGAACTTTACAATTCACATTTTAACAATGAAATGTTCAAATGTTGGTGACAGGAAATCCCATTCTATTTTCCATACACATGTCTTGTGTCCATCTGGGCTTAAATGTGTGTAGAGGAGTAGGCATATTCATTTTCAACTAGACAGTAACCATTAACATGTGTCAAGGTTTATCCAGAAAAACTGCATGGCTTCCCCTCCACAGTCACCAGACTTCAGCTCCATTTCACATCTTTAACAATATTTTAAAAAAGGAAAAATGCTAAACTTAAACATCACAAGATGCTTGATGGGATTCTTTCAAAAAAATACTGGAGCAATTTAGCTTTTCTAACTGTGTTTTTTTTTTATTGATTTCATTCATAGAACAAGCTGTGATAAATCAACTCATTACATTTCATGTTAAAGTGAACATGACATCAAGCAAATACCAGTTAACATAACCAGGTTTTGAGAAATTCTGTTCTTAATAGACTCATAGTGCTATATGAAGTTGTTGTTTGTATTACTATTTAATATTGTTTATGTAATTAATATCATTTCCATTATCACTTTAAACATTATTCTTGTTGTCATTGCTATGACCTTGACAGAGGTAGAGGTCGATTGTATTTGATCGACTTTCTGAACCTGCACACATTTTTGATTTTAATCAGTAAGCATAGCCTCTGCGTTAGAGGCTATGCATTTAGTGTAGAAGAAATATAACACAACATATTCTTATAACATATACTTTAGGTCTATACATCTATATGAAAAATACACTTTTTTACTGACTGAATACTTTATTAGTTCTATAATTGAAGCTTTTTTTGCAGATAGCTATGAAAAGACATGATACAGCACTCAATAACAAAAGAAACCAGACGAGACTAAAAGGTATATTTCAGAAGAAGAAGTAACACAAAAGTAAGGAGGCATGCACTGTATGCATTCATAGGTGCTTCAGATAGAAGCAGCCCAGCAGGCTGAGGAAAATAAGCAGGTGGAGCTGGAATTTGATGCCGAGATTTGGAAAATGAAAGGCAGTGACTATGGCCGACAACCTGCTACATGAATCCAGCCATCCATATTTATGATTTAAATTTGGAACAAATACTGTGACTAATTACCTCTACTGTTGAATAATTAGTACATACTCACTGAGTTGTATCTTAAATTCCAAGTACGTTGCCCAACAGCCAATGTTGGGCAAGTTAACACTTATCTGCCAAGACTTAATTAACCCTTAACATTTCTCCTTTGGTTGCTTTACGTCTGGAAATCAAACTATTCCAAACTCCCTGTCAGTATCATATATTGTATACTGTAGTAGTATAATTATACAATATAAAATTAGATAAAATATAAGTCAAGTCAATTTATTTATAGAGCACATTAAAAACAACTGTTGACCAAAGTGCTTTACAGAGAGAAGACAATTACAGTCAGATTAAAGTACAAAAATAATCATGAAAATCAATTAATACATGAAAGTGTGACAATCAACAATTATGTATAAAATTACAAAAACACAACAGGCATATTGCACAGAGAACTAATAAATAATAAAAATACAGTGTGACCAATCATGTTTTCATGATGACTATCAAAAAGCTAAAGAAAAGAGATGGGTCTTAAGGCAGGTCTTAAATATATTATTATTATTATTTAAATACTATTATCTGTATGAGCTGAGTGAAATATTCTAACCCAAACTCCATGTTTTTATGGCTGCACCAATTAATGAAATTAAAATATTCAACAGGTAGTGTGCACCTTTTTATAAACATTACCCCAAAATGCCACCTGACACATTTGATATCTTTTGAAACTTTGGGATCTCCACTAAAGTGCTGGGGGTTCAAACTAAGTTTGGCTGCACAGCAGGAGTTTGATGTCTGATCCGTTGGCAGTCAGAGGGGTTTAAGTAGTGAAAAAAAGACACATTTGTTTTGAGTGCCATAGCCATACTGTACAACAATAAACGGTTCCTCAATCAATTATCAAATAAAAACAGTTTTTAATACAGGAGATTCTGTCTCGGCATGATTGGCCACAATTTTGAATCATATCTAATTTTTAAGATCACACAGTACTTCTGGCCCTGAGTCACAGTTTAAGACATCATTGTGGCATCATGGTACATAATGTGCAGTCTGCTGTTCCTCGTACATGATGTTCCATTTTTGTTCCATCTGTGAAACTAACTCTGTGCCAGCGACAACCCAAATGTCAAACAGTCAGCAATGATTCTCATTGTTACATTTTTGTTTATATTTAAGCACCTTCAACTGGGTAATCGGCAACTCAAACCCCATGTATTACATCCCTCCTTTCTTCTGTGCTAAGTCTAAACTGGAGGAGACAGAGACACCAGATACCATCTTCACTAACTTGGAGTCTCTGGCCTTGAAGACCAAGAAAGAGGAGTAAACATCTGGAGCATCTCACCAAGATAATCACTAATAGTCTGCTCCTGTCAGGGCAGCTGAGCTAAATTTGACCCAAATTATCCAGTAATCATCATGGAATGTAATGCTATTTAGATTAACATGATTTCCAAGGTTGTTTTAACCTGCTAAGCCACCATACAGCCACCAGACAACACAACAAGTCACAGGGATGTATGTGAAAGTCATTTTAATACACTCTTGACACGTCACTCGACCCTGTTTGCTTTGTCGTAATGGTTTACAATCCGCACACCTCATTCCTTGGTATTGCAGGTTAAAGGAAATCATTAGCAGGAGAAAACTAGACTATTAGAGTGAAAATTTGAGGTACACAGTGAGAACAAAGTAAAGGAGACCTTTCAGTAACAACTTGTGTAGCTGCATCCCTGTTATGTATTCTATCTCTGTCATCCTCTTCAATAAAATCAATTAAAAGCATTGAGTAACACTGTACTTATTTGGAGTTGGATGCTTGAATGGATGAGTGAATAAGAGTAGAAATAACAGGGAAAATAAATACAATGTAGAAGAGTACAAAGTCAAAGACATTAATGTTAACAGTGAAATGTAAATATAATTAATCCATATGTTTTTCATACTGATATATGAAGTATTCAAATTTTGACTTCAGAAAGTCTATCTCATTGTTTTGACTTATGAGTATTGTTATTTTTGTAACTCTTATTTCATTTTTTCTTTCTTCTCCTGATGGAAATGGGCTTCCATTTACTTCCATAAGATTTAATAATACCAAACTATTATTTTGAATATTATAAAGCCTGACTAACTAATTTGACTGAAACCATTTTAAAGTCACATACTTTAAAGCAGCTTTACATTCAAGCACAAACTTGGTGCTTGAATGTAAAAATAAGCAGGTGATGCATTGCATAATATTATCATTGGTTATATGTCACGCCAACTTTTCTCTGACACACTTTCTACAAAGGAGGGCTGTTAATTATTTGGTCATATTTGCCTTCTTGGATACCTTGAGAAAGACCTAGGGGTTGAACTACATGATGTGAGCAGGTATAAATGGATGTGTGTATCATTCCCTGAGACCAGAGCGTTCACAGGTTCTCCTCATCTGGCTCCTAAAGCTTCTTAACATGAACTCCCTCGCTGTGCTGTCTTGCCTCAGCCTGCTGCTGGCAGCTGCTGTCGCCAAGGAACTCAAACCCTGCGGTGAGTGTTGACACCCCTGCCAGTGTCCACAGAAAAATAATTGGTATTTTCTGCATACAGTGGTAATATTAGACTGAAGTCTACTGACTGTATTATTACTGATGCTCTATGTAAAAGCAATAGTTGGATTAGACATGCTCAATGTGTAGTGTGTGTTTGACATTTTGGCAAATACGCTTATTCACTTTCTGGCAGAGAGTTAGATGAGAAGATCAATACCACTCTCATATATCTGAGTATGAAACCTCTGAATGTGCCAGCAGCCGGTTAGCTTAGCTTAGCACAAAGACTGGAAACAGCTACCTTGGCTCTGTCCAAAGGTCACAAAATTTGCCTACCAGAACCTCTAAAGCTCAGTAATTAACACGTAAAACCAACATGTAAAAACAACAAGTCGGCATTTTACAGTGGGATTATTTAGTGAACTATTTCTTGGCTGGGACCAGTAACTCCCTGGAGTCTCTGCTAGTTGCCTGGGAACGGCTCAGAGCTGAGAAATAGTCCTGTTCTTAACCCCTCGTAAAACTGCAATTTGCTGTTTTTACGCTTTGGTGACTGTACAGATTAAACAAACAAGATTCAACAGGTTAATTAGTGAGCTTTAGAGGTGCTGATAGGCTTTAGATTTTGTGACCACTGGACAGAGCCAGCCAAGCTGTTTCTCCTTGTTACCAGTTTTTGTACAAAGCTAAGATAACCAGCTGCTGGCTGTAGCTTCATATTTACTGTACAAATGTGAGAGTGGTATCAATCTTCTCATCTACAGTAAAAAAGAAAAAAACAAGCTAACAAGCATCAAAAAGAAAACAAAATTGGCATGAAGTAATCATACATGGATATAGTTTTCATTATTCAATAGTCACAATGAATAATATCTAAAATATAAAGAACAAATATAAAAACAAAGCACCCAGCATGCCATGGTTTACAGTTGAAATTGGATGTTTTAGAAGAAAACTCATGATGTAATGTATGTAATAATAGCATTGTTTTGAGACCATATACTCATAGTAACTAACACAATAAATGTGTTACTGTACTCATTTTCTCTTCTCCCCCGACTAATTTCTTACTTCTCGTTGTTACCCATCTCGACCTCCCATTGGAGTATGTGTGTGTCCATACCATACATATTCAAGAGCAAGAGGCCTTAAAGGACAGACCCATGCCAAGTGATTTCTTCCTCTCCCTTCGCTTCCTACTGTCAGATGGCTGAAGACAGGTTCTTCATGTCCAAAGGAACAATAAACTATGATGCTCTTGGTCAGAGGATGCACACTAGAAACTTTGGGTAGAACGGCAATAAGACATTAGTTGTGGAGCGAGTGTTGCTTTTTAAAAAGGGAACAAACCTTGGTCAGATTTGTTTCTGATAAAGATTTGCTGCATGGGAAAATTAGAGACTGTCCTCCCAAGAAGAACGACAACATCAGACTTTTCAGCAACTGCCCCAAAATGACATATGTTCATGTTCAAGTGACAAAACCCTCTGGTGGCCGTAGTAATTATGACGGAGTAGGTGGAAGTAAGGTGACAACAAAACATTGGATTTTAACTCAGGAGACAGCTGTTCATTTCCCATTAGAATTTTCACCTGGCGCCTGAATTTTGTGTTTTCCTTTACATAAATAAAGACATTTCCACTATAAATGGATGCAGAAAAGGCACAAAACGGTGCATAAAAAATCACCACAATGCAGGAAAGTGTTTGACGCTCAAAATTTCATGGGGGATGTCCCAACCCCCTGCTTAATATATGTCCCCTCCAATGTTTAAATGATCATTGCTGCCTTTGAATCGAGCCTATGAGACTGAAAATCAGGGGCACACAGCGTGAACAAAGGGAGGGAGAACTTTATATGACACCGCATATAGGTGTATCCCTGCTTTGTATTCTTCCTCTGTCACCCTCTTCAATGACATAAAGTCAAAGCACTGAATAATACTTATTGGAGTTGGAAGCTTAGATGGATGAAGAAATAAGATGGCAGCAATAAAATGATAAATACAATATAGAACAGTGCAAAGTTTGAAAGAGCATATAGTCCTTACCAAACATGTATTTCATACTAAGAAAGGAAGTATACTCGTGGCAAATTAATCAGTGATGTTCATCACCTCAAACTACACAAGTACTGTGCGCACCATAGCCTAAGTACATTTCACATACATGTTTTCAAAGACTGGACATCTTATTTTGAAATGAAAGTGTTTATAAGAGTTGCTCCTGTTAAGTTTAGAAGACCGTTTTCGGTCTGTTTAAATATCCCTGTAGAAAACTGCAGTGCTTGCTGTCCCACAGCACATGGAGGCAGCATTGCTCTTATCTCAACGGTTCCTGCTTTAATTTATGCATTTGCCTAATTTGTTACTAAATCTGAAGGTTTACTGAAAATAATTAACCTAATGAACCTATATCTGTTACTCGAGTACCCTAGGTGACAACACTTTATTTTAATCCTCCTATTTAACACTTATAAGGAGTATATGAACAATGAATGGTTACAATACTATAACACACTATAATGTAGTTTTAAGCAGAGAAAAGCACATTTTAAGTGTTTATTAATGTCACTGTCGACAACTATAACTCCTCTTGTCAGGCAGGATGCTTCATATGAGAAGTTATTGTTTACAAATACATTAATTAACACTTATATCTTTTTACAGCTACACTATAAGATGTCATTAACAATTTAGTAAATGTATACTGCTTAGAAATGCTAAAAATGGCAGTTAAAGTAAGGTGTTACCCACAAGGCAATATGTGACTTGTAGTCAAGGTAAAGTAATTCAATTGATACCAACACGAAACAGGCTGCGGAACCTGTGTATTCTGCCAAGTTAAACATCAGTTTGCCTACAGTTAGAGTTCTCTGCTACTGTATAAGACATTTCCACATGTAAAGGGAAGCCATCCATTTAAAAGTTATCCTTGGTTGTTTTATCTTTGAATATATTTGAAAACTTCTTGAATGACTGAATCACTCCACTGTGTCTTCTTACAGTAATGGCAGACTAACCCACTGAACATCAATAATAGGAGCATCTCTTTTTATCATTAGAGGTTCTTCACACTTGTTTCTCCTTCAGGGATTTGTGAGTCATCTTCTATTAAGGCAAGGTGTTCGGAGGTGGCCACCTAACCCCACTGTCAAAAATGACTCATCAGTCCTGCGTGATTAAAGAGATGAGAGCCTGCTCTGGAAGCATCAGCAGCAATAATAGCCTCGCTAGTCTGTCCAATTATCAGTCTAATGATTATCTAAGCATACTGGGACTTTGGCGTAGGACTGCACAGGAAGAGACGGGCTGAGTGTAAAGTCCCTGTTGTGTTAAGGAAATTACATTGTTAAAGTCAGTTCTACCTTCCAATTTTACCAGATTTAGCTGAGCCTTAATGGTAAAGTGGGAGACGCTGATTTGGTAATTTTGAGCCTCACTGCCAGTCATTGACAAAGTCAGTGGAAAGTCGAGGTAATTTCAAACCCTGTTGTCTTAAAAGTCTCAGCAGTGTCACATGAACAGACCTGAAATAAAGCTCACTCAACAGCTGCACACAAGAACTGAAACAGCAAAGAACTTAACACAAAGGTAAACATTGCACGTTGAACATTTTTATTGTATTATTGTTAAGTGATTTTGTTGTCAGTAAATCAGTACTAAGCTGCCCTTTGCAATGAGGTGCTGACAACCAAAGAGAGGAAGATTTAAACCCTGCTATAAACCTTACTGTGATTTTAGTCAAAGGCCTTTTTAGACCTTTTGTGGCCTTGTAATTCCAACATTAGGATTAATGTGTAGATGGTTTTGCTTCTTCATTATTTTATTATATATTGTATTGGTCAAATCCTCCACTGTCTATTCCTGGGCTTTCTGGAATGATTTTAATATGTACTCTTTTTTTACATTTCTGGTTTGAGGACAATTTGTATACTTTTATTCATTGCAGTGTGTTTCAAAGTTGAGTTCGTTTTTTGTTTGTATTTACTTGTTAAAGTAAACTTCTGAACAAGACTAAGAGTCTACAGCCAAGCTAGCAGCTCTGTGAAGCTGTACGCAGGCACAGCAGCGCTGTGAGCTAAATGCTAACCTCAGCACGCTAACATGCTCAAAATGACAAAGTTAACATGCTCTTGTTTAGCAGGTAATGTTTACCTTTGCCGACATCTTAGTTTTAGCATGTTAGCTAACATAAGCTAATTAGCACTGTACACAAAGTACAGCTGAGGCTGATGCGAATGTCATTAGTTTAGAAAGTATTTGGTTGCAAACCAAAGAATTGGACAAAGTCAAATTTGACCTGATGATGAAAAGTCAGGGATCACTAAATTTATTAGGATTGGGGGACAGGGCACCCATGCAAAAGAGAGTAGCCTAATCATTGTGATATGACCACCCTGTATAAATGACAGTATGATTGAATGAACAGCACTTATACAGTATAATAGTAGAGACAGTTGACACTTCCAACGCTGGAGTGATAAAATTCAGTACAGACCAGATGTTGCATTCTCACATTTTTTGCTTTAAATCTTAGGGAGTTAATGAGTTGACTCCCAAAGCAGTTGGTACAAATCAGAATGACTTGTGCCACTGCACTTGGTGCAGTGTGACTGTAAATCCAAGCAGTTCCATTGATTACAGGGTTTCTCATCCACAACTGATGCTTCATCAGATATGTCCAGATACAAATTAGTGCATACCATCATCTGGAGAATTTTAGTGACTTAATGAGCAGCCAGTACTTTTCCTCGATTAGAGTTGGCCACATTTCTAAGAGAAAAGTCAACACAGAGAGGATTAAGCTGAGGCAGTTTAGCTTTGGGTTTATGCAGGTAGAAGAGATAGCAGAAGTTTTTCCATTCGAAAATATTTGGTCAAACCTGTCATCATTTGGCCACATTTCATGATGGATGATTTTCGAACATTGGTGCAAAATGGTAAGTGTACAGAGTAGCTCTTGTTGTTTGATGCCAACACCCAAAGTGTTCCTACAAAAATATTTCCCTGATGTAATGTCATCTGCTTGTTTGACCAGTTATCCAGGATAAAAATGCCCCAAAACACACGTTTAGCAGCAGATTGCAGCGCTACATATTTTAGTGTTTCGTCCCCAGACACAGTATGAATTGGGTCTGGCGTGAGAGTTTCATGTCTTTGGATAATCCCTCTATATTATGAAACACTGTCACATGAACCAGTCACTGTGTATTAACCTCAATTCAAGAGAACCCCATTTTTTTTACTTGTTCTGACAGGTTAACTTTCTGCTATGAGCAGCATACCAGGAAAGAAAAAAAACACATCAGTAAATGCATGCATGAACCCACTCATTCACCCACCACACACACAACAAACACCTCAAACACCTCTTTTATTACTACCATACTTAGTGTACTTATTGAGTACTCATCCAGCCTGATCAAAGAGCCCTAATTACACGCATTAGTGGGTGATGACTCCACTGAGTGGGTAAGACTCTGTATGCAAGGTTACAGGTTTTAATGTGTGTGTATGAGAATTTGTGTGTGTGGGTGTGTGTTTGAGTTTGGAGTGTGAACTGCAGTGTACATTGGAGCTTGTGTGTGCAAGTGATGCAGCTGCTCCTGGTGCACTGGAACAGTGTTAGTCACTGCCACCCTGCTATTCAGGAGAGGATGATGGACATCGGAGGGTCAGCCACCAATTAGACTCTTTACACTGATGAGAGAGGCTGACCCTCCTCTCCATGCACCTCAATCTCACCCCCCCTTTCTTTCTCTCTCTTTCTTTGTCATTCATGTTCTCTCTGTCCATCACAGTATGTTTATCTGTTAGGAAGAAAAGGAGCATAATAAACTTTATTCGTGGAGCAGATTTTACTGTTTATAGACCCACATAAATCTATTTGGGGTAAGTTCATAGCAGCTTTAACCTTAGTAAAGTGTGTACAAGGTCACACAAGGTCATTTAGGGAAAAATTGTCTCATTATTTTATGATTCTCGAACCCCAGGTTACCACTGTGTTGTTTTATGTTAAAAAAAATGTATGCTTTTGGTTTATAATGTGAAAATGTGCAAAATGATTAACTTTAATTAGAAAATAAATTGGTAAAATTTAATATTTGTTCTGTACAATTAACTTACACTTTTTTATGGCAGAAAGTAAAAACAAAAAAGATAAATCACCTTAAAAAGGAAGACATTATATTTATAAGTTGTTATTATTTTACTGTGGGAACATAAGCAGCCACTTATTACTTTTATACCTCGAGCCAGTTATGTGTTAGTGGTTGTTTTGAACTGGAATTCATTTTTGACTTATATACGTCATACTGGGATTAGCAGGATTGAAGGATGAGGAGGGAAGGCCACTTCTTTGTGAATTACATTTTTCATAAACTATGACAGAAGTGTAAGCAGCTGCTCTCGAATGCTGTCCCGCTAGATGTTGTGAAATTTACATTGTTATTCAAGGGGAGAGAAAAAAGGCTGAAGTTAATGGGCAATAACACACTTTATGACTTCGCTGAGTGGCTTGTTCTGTGACACAAGCTTGTTTAAACAGGCTCAAACATATTGGGACAGCATATGGCCAATAATATGTTTATGTACATACACATGTAGAATCCCAGGCTCACACACAAACCTGACATACACAGCATCTGCCATCTGTAAAAAAAAGAAAAAATGGTCATCATTATTCTATTTGCGTCACATGAACACTTACATAAGGAGCTGGTGAAACGGGTACGTGATGTATTGGTCATACACGGCAATAGTGTGTGTATGTGGAAATGAAATGAAAGCCATAGGTTAAGATTGGAGGGCACACATCAAAGTAAACCATGCCATTAGTCTTTTTTGATATCTGTTGCAGTTATTAGCGTTATTTATACTGGCTGACAGCGTACAAAATGTCCAGACAGTCCCCTTGAGAAAACATATTGTTCTCTTTTCTACAATTATCCAAGAAAATCTCCACATACGGGTACCCCATCTGAGCCTGTTATCTTCTCACAGAGGGTGACTTTTAGCAAAAAGTTAAACAGGATTAAAAACTTTTCCCAAAGCGTAGGATTAAATTCAGCCACAGGCAAAACATGTTGACAGAGGGTTTTAATCTAATTACATGCCTGTTTTGAGGTCTGTCTCCCAATGTGATCTAGTAAACTGAGAGTAGGAATTTGGTCTCAAGAAGCTATGCCAGTTCTGCATATAGATAAAAGGACATAGCAATACAGATGACGTCACTGCACCAGCCTAATTTGGCATTGCATGCTTTCCAAAGTACTGCAAATAAGTTTTTTAGCCTAAATTGTTAGGAGTGTTCTACTAACTGAGCTTTGTTTTTTACACTAATTGGTTGTAATGTATCAGGTTTAACAAAAGATGATGATAAATTTTGTTTGTATTATAATTTCGCTGGCAAACCGGGTCCCACCCAACCTGGCATGGAGATTTGATGATCCGTATATTTCATTTGGTATAGGCTTTTTACACAACCGTCACGATTTATCTGAGCTTGGGGAGCAACCCAGGGTTCAGTGTCTTGCCCAAGGACAATTCAACATGTGGACAGGAGGAGGTGAGGATCAAACTGCCAACCCTGTGATCAGTAGATGACCCACCCACTCTACCACCTGAGCCACAGCCGCCCCATGTGTGTGTCTGTGTGTGTCCCATGATGCTTGATTCCAATGTGCAAGATATCTACGTTTAAACAGGACTTACACCAACATTAGCACGTATATGCGGGCTTTTTTAAACGTCGGTAAAAACCTGCTAAAATAAGTGATTGACTCCTTTCACGTTGCCATTGAGTTTGCCTTTTCTGTTTGTTTGTTTTTTTTTGGATGTGTCGCGCTCGAAGTCACAAACGTGTCGGAAAACGCAGTAAGTAAACAGTAGAAAGCAGCATGGAGGCCAGTGACAATTTTAATGTGGTTGCTGTGTGTAGCCCATGTAGACTGTATAAAAATAAGGTGTAGCCGCTGTGTTTCTGGTTTAACAGCACCGCGCGGTCGGGTCACAGGTGTGTTTACAGTGTTTGTGCGCTCCGAAAGACATCACAGTGCAGATATAAAGTCACAGCTGACAAACTGTTAGCCTATCATGTTAATACTACATAAACTACATGGATGAGACGTTTGTAGACATCTGCAGATAGAAACAAATGAAAGAGTCATACCAGAAAGGGGGCGAAAATGAATGTGCCCACCCGGGAGTCATGTTTACATCACTGCCGATCTGAGCCAGAGCCGATAAGACTCTAAGTGTCTACTGCAGAGTCATTTGACCCGGGACTGAATGCTAATTGAACCCTTTCACACTGAAGACCAAAGACAGATGTTCATGTTTACAATGTTCATTAGGTTAATCTGGGGACCATGAATGTCTGTACAAAATTTCATGGCAACTAAATACTTGCTGAGATATTTCACTGTACCAAAGTGTTGGACTGACTGTCCGACCGACTTTATAGAACCACATGGCTAGCTTGACTAAAAATGTTTGTTCAGTAAGTATTTCCTGATAATTCTAATTAAAGTTTTGGTAAGAGCCTTTAGATGAATCCTAACTTCCAAAGTTACCTATAAATGGTTTTATTTCAGCCCTGACCATCATTGAGTTAATAATAAAACCCCTCAATGTAACTTTCCCCACATAAAGAATTTCGCACAAGCATTTGAGATTCACAGTGAGGGGACAGGCCAGGTTGAATCTGTAAGGCTAACCCCTCATTTACAGCCCAAGTCTGATTACACCACTTAATGGCCCTGACCTGTCCTCTTTAACAGATGGGCATGCCAGCACCATCAGCAGAGACAAACAAGGCCCTGAAATGAATAGTTTAATTGATTTTTGTGGCAGAGTCTGAGCAGACTCTGTCATCATCAGCTATAGGTATAAAAAGAGGAGCATCTGTGTAATTACTGAGGCACACGGTAGAGGGTCTGTAGAGGTTTGCTCTAATTCTCCAATTACTCGTGTGTCACAGTATGTGTATATGCATAAGTGTGTGTGTAGTGTAAGGGCACCCATGGGAATGAAAAACACCCACCACACTGCTAACATTAATACACAACCCTACATGCAATATAATACTTCAGAGCCTTTCATCTCCGACAACCTAAACATTAGGAATTGAACAGATTTCACACTTGTTGAAAGTCCACACTGGTATTTAAACGACAAACACATTATTGCAGAGTCCGTTTTTTCTTCTTGCTCCCATTTTAAAAGGTCACTTGCTGCAGCAACATACTCAAAGTCAGTTGAACTAAACTCACTCTTTATAAGCCATTAGAAAGGTTACAGCAACATTTTGGGCAAGTTGAGCCATCAGGCGAGCAGGTAATAACGTTTCAAATGGTAATGAGAGACTGCAATTTGTAAAGTGCAGGTTACTTAAAAAGAATTAGAGGGGAAAACACACATTATCCACTTCTCTCATATTGTTTCTCCTCCTGTTTCACTGCATTCGATTGTCTCTCTTCAGATTATCTGCACACAATAACAAAGACTCAGTGTTTAATGTGGCACTCATTGTTGACTGACCCTCAAACGCTCCCGTTAGACAAATGAACACACTGTGCAGACGTTGTGGTCCTGGACTCTTTGCTCTGCAGCTCACCATTAACTTGTGTGGACGCTGATTCACACGGTGTGGAGTTTCTGTTGATTTATGAACCTTTATTCAACGGACAGCGGTATCACGCGGTGGTGGCGAGAGATCCGGCTTGACATCCGTCATCCAGGGCTCATCACTCATGATGTCAATGCTGCATAACAAATAACAACTTTTAGTGGGACTCCAGTTTGCATGTGTGTGTGTGTGTGTGTGACTTGGTTTCTGTTTATATTTGCTTAAAGAGAGAGTGTATTTAAGCATGATTGTTCTTGTTTGTTCATGTGGGAGGATTCTGTTTTAATACTACTAGGGATTAGCAATATATACTCATGATAGCTCCAGTCAGCCAGGAAACAGTTTCCTATGAAATATCTTGTTAATTACAATTTTTGACATTTTAATCATATAAAACTGTCTCTGCAGTTGTTCTGGCTGGAGCTGAGAAGATTGTTTAAATTTCGTGAAAAATCCAGGCGACAAGTCTGTGAATTCAAGCAAAGTTACAGCAGTGATCTAAAACATTTTCATATGTGTAAATATTCTGACACCTTATAAATGACACAACCTACAGCAGATGGTGAAAGTGTTTGTATTTGCTTTTTCTACACCTATGGAGGCCAAAATGAAGAAATGCAACAGTCATGGATTAATACTTAAATGACCAGTTGTTTGTCATATATTAGCCTATTCATTACATCCATCCATCCATTATCTATAACTGCTTATCCTTAGAGGGTTGTGGGGAGCCGATCCCAGATGACCCTACATGCTGTCGCTGCCTCTCTGATGCCCGACCATCCTCTCGCTCCTCTCCTGCTTGACGACTCTCCTGACCCCACCTGAACGCGCCATGTCTTCGTCTTCTCTGGAGAGTCCTGGTCAGAGCCACTGTAAATCACCTCCATACTGTATTCCCTGTCATCAAACTGGTAAGCTAATAGGGCCGCTAGGTTAGTTGCACGGCTAACTGAGCTGATTTATTTGTATGTAGTATGGAGTATGAATTCCACAGGTGGAGAGTAGTCTCAATTCTTACATATTGCCCCTTTAAACTCTTAATAAAATAAATAACAAAAGATGTTGTGTTTTGTTTGTTTAAAATTTCATTGCTTATTTAGTCATGGATATTTCATGTTATAGAGAAATAAGAAAGATATCAAGCCAAATTTTCAGGGGCTTTAAGTAGTTACATTGGACCTACAGTAAGAGACTTCTCTTTTCTACAATAGTTTCTGGCCTTTTTGTAACTTAGCATTATGTTGTGTCTTCCAAGCAGCCATTACCAGTCATTTCCATATGGTATAAAAATGTATTTTCTGAGAAACTTGAGACAGGTAATCCATCACACTAAACATACTGTAATGTCTAATTTCATTGGCATCATATTTACGCAATTGTGTGATAATTAGAGCTGCAATAATTTGTTAATTAATGGATTAGTTGATTAAAAGAAAAAATAATAAGCAGATTAATTAATAATGTAAATAAGCATTAGTCGTGTCGCAGCTCTAGTAATAATGCAGTATTAAGTGCAGACTGAAAACCTTTTCAGACACAACAGGAACTCTGTTTATGCGAGAGGACAAACAAATCAGGGTTTCATTTCAGCTGGCTAGACTGTACCTTGACCTACAGTAAAGGACCCTGGTCCAAAATAACAACACCCGCCATTACAAACACCTAACAACAGATGATGGAAGAAATAATGGACCCAGCCCATCAACAACCTGCCATTTTCCACTTGTTAGTCCTCACATATCCGTTTTAAGTTCTGTTTTCGTGTGTGCGTTTGTCCCCGTACATGCAGCTGCTGAAATACCCTGCTGAGTGGTTGTGTAATGGGGAGCCAAGGTTAAGAATGGGTGGCCTCCATTACCTGCATAAAGATAGATAAGCTAAATAAATTATATAAATATTTTTTCATTTTCAAAACCTGACAATTATTGTAATCTTAAAGATCATCATCAATGTGAAGTCTTCTTTTTACAATGTCAGCATATGATACATGTGGTACACATGATGCATCATGATGTTGACCTCCTTCCTTGGCATTGTTGTTGTGCTCCAAAACCAATGTAATGTTTTATTGTACACAACTAATATACTGAACACAGTATTAATGATAAAAGATTACTGTTAACGTAGCAGGATCAGAAGATAGATGCTTTTAGTAATCAAAAGCCCTTAGGAATGGTAAATTAACACAGAAAAGAGTTCATGTCTATATTTTTCAAAACTATTCAATTTATTTTTCCCAAGCCTGTGAAGATATTATAAATATAGGTAAACTAAAAGTTTAAAGTATACCAGAAAGGATTAATATTATATATGTTTATACTATTTCAATGCTACTATAACTTACAGAATTAAATGCACAAGCGTCAACAACTAACAAGTTTCTATTTGCTGAAAATATTGAAACAAAATCCACTCTCAGATATGGGACGGACAGGAAGGCTGTTACTGTTACTGATGCTCAAATGTTGAACTTAACTGACAATAACTGAACACTATGGTATTTGTATATTTTAGTGTTTGTAATACAAATGACTTTAATGTCAGTGACAGCAACCTGAATTAAATTTCTTAAACTGTCTTAATATAATCGGGTTTATACATAAATATCGGAATCAAAGAATAGTTTCTCCTTTCAGCTGGTGGTTGATTTATTACATATAAAGGTTTAAACAACAAAGCACTTATATACACTTATTGATTCAAACAATGCGTATGCTTATAGATTACGTACAATTATATGTGAATCAGGGAGAATTAATACAATGTGTGCAGTGGTATTATTTTTACACTTGTTTACAGTCAGTTTTCAGAATTCCAAAGACAAAGAGCCACATAGAGGAGATGGACAGCAGGACACCTGTTAGACAAAATGGAAACATTCTGTATGAGTTAGAAACCACTTTTACTGTACTGTAAAAGTGGTTACTGTATTTTAAAACACCAAACCTGTATTTCTACCATTAAAAACATTAGGAGAGGCTCTGGATCCGTCTCCCTCGGGTTCCTCTGTGTTGACTCCAGCATACTACAGATGGACGAAGTAACCACAACACGCTAGAACCTTTTGCCTCCCGATTGGACAGTTTGACTTCCTCTGATTGGATGGTCAGCGGGAAACGTACTGATTGGATAGTCAGCACAGGCATCAAAAAACAGGGCCAAAATTCGTGCTTGTAAATGGTAGCTTGTAACTTCAGTCTGGCATACAAAGATAGGACATTTGTGTGTCTATCTCTCAGACTGTGTGAAACCTCACTGCTGAAAATATTGCTGCACATATTTTAATTACACATGCACAAAATATTTCTGCAGCTTTTCTTACAAAGTCACACATTCAGATACGAGTATGCAAATGTTTTTCACATGCACACAAAAGGTGATATACAACTGCAGGCTGTGAAATTATTTGTGAACATCATTTCACAAGCTCAAAATATTAATGACCCTAATTTGCTTCCATGTGCTAAGCACTGAAATGATTGTCCTCCATCCTTATGACAATGCCTATGGTGCGTGCATAAGCGCTTGAACGTGCTGTAAAGTTAAGGGTCCCAGTTTGGGGGTTTGAAAATATGGTCAACCTAAAAGTCAACATTAAGTAAGTTATCTTACGTAACGTATTAACTTATGTAACATACATAACTCAATTCAATTAATTAATGTAACTTATGTATGTAACTTAACTGACGTGTCTAACGGTACTTATTTGAACAAGATTTCAAAATGAAGCAGTTGATGATTACTTGCAGCCCCTACTGGCCGGTTACAAGGAGTCAGCAGTCATGGTGGTCAAAAACAGAGCAGTCAATAAAATAGGTTTTTCAAAAATTGTGAATCACAACCACGCGAGGTCCTTGAGCATACGGTCATAAATGTGCACCAAAAACATTAGGCTGAGGGTCCAGTAGTATGCGAGATTAGCTGCAGACACACACAAAGGTATGATCCCCTCCAGGGGAACAGTAACTCAAATAACCACTCGTTACAACCGATGTATGCAGAAGAGCATCTTCGAATGTACAACACGTCGAACCTTGAAGTAGATGAGTTTCTACAGCAGCAGAAAACCACACCGGGTGCCATGAGTTCACTGTACTCAAATAGCCTCCCCAGTCACCAGATCTCAATCCAATAGAGCACCTTTGGGGTATGGTGGAGTGGGAGATTCGCTTCATGGATGCACAGCCGACATATCTGCAGCAACTGCGTGATGCTATTGTGTCAATATGGACCACAATTGCTGAGGAATGTTTCAGCACCTTGTTAAATCTATGCCACGAATAGATTACAAGAATTAAGGCAGTTCTGAAGGCAAAAGGGGGTCCAACCCGGTACAAGCGATTTTGTGTGTGTGTGTGTGTGTGTGTGTGTGTGTGTTTGTGTTCAGCTCAGCGTCACTCACACCACCTCTAAAATTGCCTTTGCACTCTGCCTGAACACACAGTAAGACAGGTTCAACTGTGCTTTGAAATTAAACTGAAAAGTACACAGCAACAAGACTGTGTGTTTTCTCCCCAGGTGTGATCATAATGAAAAGAATAAAAGGTTGATGCACCCTGGAAATTTCTTCAAACTATTTATGCAGTGGAGTCGAGATCAAATTTGTCACCCATTTTGTTAAAAAAAATACAATACAAGCAGACCCCCCCTCTCATTTATAATGAGAATCCGAATGCCATCCACACATCCATTAGGAATTAAAATACCATTCTCCAGCCCATTCAAATCCTAACGCCTCCAGTAATAATCATACTGAACGTCTCATCACTGCGCACACAGACATGTGCACACAGAAGGACAGTCGACACTCTGCAGATGGTGTCCAGTCTCGCAGCGGAGCAGCATACATATGAAGGTTATAATTCTGCCAAATCCTCTACACTGAGACCTGGCAGAGCACTGAAGGTCTGCAGCCAATTGACTAACATTTACAGGGAAATCACCCACCTGCACTCGCAATCCAGCCACAGATGGTGCTGAGTTTCTGTTCAGGGATAGCAGAAAGGACGTGGCCACCAATTCTGTCAGCAGCTGTGTTTGTTTGCAGACATAAGAGAAACGGTCGGAGGTGACGGGTGCTTACATTGGGGAGTGTTTCCTTCTCAGGCCCACTGGAGTCTTTTGAATTGTTAGCTGTCAAGGTGTTTCAAGTGATATGATGGTGGCCTTACAGTGAGAGATCACATGAGGAAAAAAGCTTTGTTTGCCCCAAGTGAAAGAACTGAAACTATTAAAAGCGGTGCTTTGAGGAGCCTACTTCGTAATCGCATTCATTTTCAATGTGATGCAAGCAGTCCACTTCTCAAGGCAGTGTAGCCGACAAAATGTGATGCGCGTCAAAACACCCACGCCTGTTGTTTTCTATGTAAAGTTGCACACACCGGCGGTGTCTTGACGCACGTTAATGCTCCAGAAAAGCAGCAGTTTTATCACATTCCCTCCCCGGATCGGCACATCTCGGCTACTGTACCCTGACTACTACTTCTGTCAGCATCTTGCGTCTGATGTATGCTGCCTGCCATCCGCAAGTGTAGCAAAGAGGAGGCGAGGAGTGGTTGAGGAAGAAAGAGGTACATGGCTGAGCAGAGACGACGCATTTGAAATCAGGCCAAATGACAGAAAAAATTATTAGGGTTGCAGCTTTCTTAGGTGGATTATTTTTTCAATCATTCGTTTAGTCTATAAAATGTCAGACAATAGTGAAAAACACCCTCCATTATTTCCCAGAGCCCAAGCTGATGTCTACGATATTTAAGTTACAATAATATAAAACGTGTTTCATTACCAGAAATGATGCACTGGGGATTTGCAGGTGAATGATTACACTGCGAGCTGCATAAGCTAAATTCCTAAAAAAGAAAACTGTAATCAGAAGAAGAATAAGTTGCCTTGAAATTCATTTTCATGACAAAAAAAACTTTTCACCAATCAGATACAGAAATGGACTCTGACATTCATCAGCCAGTTTTAGCTCATCGCTGCCAAAATGGTTTCAAGGTAGAAAAAAACATGACCTAACACAGTGTAACTGACAGACTCTCGGCCACAACATGCCAGGACCTGGTCTGTGCTTGGTGTGATGTTATTCTTCTGGATCAACACACAGGATCACAGATGACAGGCAGATAACCTAATTCATGTTTTTTTTATTTGTGTGATACATACAAACAACTTTTTTTAAAATTTGAAATGGTTACAGGTTCTGCGTTTTAAAACAGCTGGGTACTGTAGTTTTTAGCAGCTGTTCACAGGAGTAAATAATGCATTTGTTAAGGGCTACTTTCAGCTGCGGAGGAACCCACATTTGATATTCTAGTGAATATTTACAGCAGCAGGATAGTGTGTGTGTGTGTGTGTGTGGGACTGAAACTACAATGCCTATGTTCATCATAATAAATGAACATGTCAATAGATCTTGAACAACAATGGAGCTCTGTGGCACAGAAGAATGAGATCTATCAGGCTTTAATACACAGACAACACGTGTTAGTAGGATCAGTCCATTGTTGGTTTTGGTCTTTTCATGGGATTTGTTGACCATAAGAAAAAGATCAGCCTTATCCTTTAATGCTGCTGCAAACATTCAGTTAAAGCCCTGAATAAGCCAATCTACATAAATCAACTCTGATTATAAGTAGAAAAGGCAATTACAGAAAAAAAAGAGTGTGGGTACATATGACTGGGAGCTTTCACTGTTATGGCAAAAATACATGTAGGCAAATGGTATTAACTTTTCACCAATCACTCATAGTGTCTAATACAAGCTCAGCAGCCAATTTTATTTCCTCACTGCCAAAGAAGTTTTAAAGCAGATTAATTTACCATAGGTTGGCTACTGACAGACTTCCATCTGCATTTTTTCAGCATTTTATCAGTGTGATGGACAATAGTGATTTCCCCTAGTTCAACACATAGACATGAAAAAACAAACTAATTATTGTTGCTAATTATTTTCTTTCATAGAGGTAACAAGACTCAACTGCAATCATGTGTTTTTAGTTGTGTACAAGTCAGCAGGCTGAACCTTGATTCTCTGCCTCTCCAGCCAGAGGTGAATTTTCCTATTAGGCAGATGTTTCAGGCCTCCCCCAGAGTGCCCTAAAATGTAAATTAGATGAATAATCGATATTGTCAATATAGGTTATGCCACAAAAGTCTGCAAAAAGTGCTTATTTGATCCATGTCACTGACAGGTAATAATGAATGATTTAAGCTCACTTAAAGGGGCAATGTGGCACAAGATCTTCTCATACTTTCCACAACAAAAAAGAAATGTATTTATTCAAGTGGGGCAGAAAAAAGAGAGGAGGATAGAAGAAAAGAAGCAAATTGCTAAATTCCCAAAGGTACCATTTGTTTTTTTCTCTACAGATGATTCTGCTTACAAAAGTTCTGCTAAAGATCAGTCCAGCACAAGTGCAGTAATGGTGTTGATGATGATGATGACAATAGTGCCTCTTTCCTTTCCTCTTTCCATATTTCAAGACTGGAGACATAAAGGGAAGCTAAATATATTAAATGCTTACATCAATAACAGTCAGAGATCCTGAACTGTTCATGTTTATGGTCTACAGTGTAAAATTCCTCTGCTATGTGCAGTGTGTGTTATACAATTTTGAGTACAGATTTCTTTCATTTCAGGCAAAATAAGATATACAGTATATAATGGAGAATATGTAATACAAGTAGGTCTGATTGTTAAGACAAAGAGGAATCTCGGGCCCCCAAAACCCTAAAGGGGTCAGTGTTTGTTCAATCGTCAAAAAGCGTCTGAACCCCCAATTTAATCAACCCAATCACTGTTTTTTGCTTATTTGCCTGACAGTTGGTTGATGATTTTTGAGAGATTGCAACTGCCTTAATGAGAAGATATGGAGGCTTGTTGCATTGCTAAAGTTTAATGAATGATCTTTCATCATAATCTCGTTCCTTCAACTAACAAATCCAAAGCAGGAAGGTTGCTGGATTTCCAGCAGGAATTCTTGTTCTCTTCACTGTTTGTTCTCTAACCTGGTGGCTGTTATTGAACTGTGCCTGCAGTTATCCAGAAAAGTCAACATATTGATTCTTTGAAGGGTGAGGAATGTGAATATTACTGAATAGTTAAATGATGACGCTCCATTGGAACCTCTCCCGCCTGGTTAAAACTTCGCTTGGGCGTGTTTGATTTTTCAACGGAGCGCAAAATCTGCCATTGATGTGTGTGTTCCTCTCAGCTATTCCTACCTGGAAATGAGAGCAGTGTTTTTTAAACGCACAAATATCAGCCAAATAAATGTCCTAAAGGGACGCAGGAGGCTATTTAAAAAAAAATTCTCAGTTAAGCATGGCTGCCATTATCCAAGCACTGAACTCGGCACTAGAACAGATAAACCTCCAGAGGATCAAAAATCCCTCTCCTGTCCTTACACAGCCTCTGATTTCAAGTGACGGTAACCAAGCAACCGGCAGCAACGTGATTATCATTCATGTGGTAAACCACTTACTTTTGCAGAAAAACTATTTTCCTCGCTGCCCCGCCCGGCTCAGTGTTCAAACATAAATGCTGAGGTCGAGCAACGGGGGCTGGGACTGTCAGTTGTTATGGGAGAACGGTAACGGTAAATACCATTTTCTGCAACTTTCTGCTTCTGATATTTTTTTTCTTGTATATATCAAACTGGGAGATGGATCTGTTTCTAACAATCAACAGGAAAATCGCACATCTACAATATACGTCACTGTTTTTGTGATACAAAATGTCACATGTATTGATCCATTATTTGGGCACTGTGGCTTTGACCCTTTGACCTTCTGTAATTGCTTATTGTGTTTCTATCTGCAATTACTTTGAGACTTTTATTCCACTAATAATGGGAATAATGCCTCATGTAACAAACCTCATTGAGAATAAATTGTCTCTTTTCAAAATAAATTCTGTAAAATTGTTTTGTATTCTGTACGACAGACTATATTGTCATGCAAATGCTCCCACTGATTACTCTGTTCTCATAATATCTATCATCTATACTCGCTCTGTGCAAATTTGCTCTTTTTTAATATCCATTGTGGTGGTTTTTCCTGTTTGAGTCTGTTTAATTGCATATGGCACACTTTATTGCTGACCATTTTCCAGAGCAGATTGTAAGTTAGATTGATTTCTTTCCAGGCAGCAGTTTTTATTTTAGTATGGAAAATCATCTTCAATGACTTGAAACTTTCCTGAGAACACTTTAATTTATTTTTTATTTTTATCAAAGCTTTCTTTATTACGTGGTAAGCCTACTGCAGTTACAAGCTGAGATCATTTTTAAAACATCTGCATGCAACTTACAGAGGCTTGATTCTTGCTTGAGACAGGCACCCCATCACAGGGCCTTTATTTTTGTTGCCATAGTTGCGTTATTATCGTGAGGGACTGCAGCTGCAAGGAGGGACTGTGTTTAAAACTCTTCCTGTTGATACGTTCAAGGACACTATGACATCTGAGATTTGAGTGTGAGCTGCTAAATAGCAAACTTCTTAAGTAAGTATGTTTATATAGAACCTTTCAAGAATGTCACATAGTGCTTCGCAATAAAAATAAGGCAACAGGCATAAAATACAGACTTAAGAAAAGTAAGAACACAAAAAATAGAAATAAATATAACAGGCAACATAAAGGCAAGTCTAAACATCTGGCTTTTGAGCTGTTTTTTAAAAGTGTCCACAGATCTTAGGTCCAAGTTATGTTAAATGTTCCTTTTATGATGTCTATTAGTTTTAGTTTTCTAGATTTCTTATCAATACAATCCAGTTTGGTAGATAAGTAAACGTTTTCAGGTGGCAAACAGTCCTTGATGCACAACTGAGGAGGGCTTTAAAAATGTTCTCTGCTCACAACTGCATCAGAGTTTGGATTATGTCAGTGTTTGATCATAATCAACTAACACATTGATAAGTGTCAGTTTGTCAGTTTTGAAAAGTTACTGAATTTACAGGTGCAGCTCATCTTCTGTCCAAACACAAGAAAGGAGTATTTAGCTGTTTTAAGACTGTTTCAGCAGAACTTCTGAGAGTATATATGAGTATATGTTTGCCTTTCTAGGGTCGTCAAGGTCCATTAAAACAGCTTAGCATAGATGATAAAATCAGGATGTATAGTAGCTACAGTATATTGTAGGAATTATTATTATCCCTCAGCCATGCAGGCGTCCCTTTATGAACAGTTATTATACATATTCCTGATTGTTGGGTTTTGTGAACTTATTACCATAACAGTCCTAATCAGATGTCATAACCAAATTTTCCCTCTATTTAAAATCTGTCTAGGGAAAATAGTTAAGCTTTTCTCTGCTAGAAAAGGCTGTCCAAATTTGATTTCTGCCTGTTCCAAACAAACAACAGTTCCAGCTGCATATTTTTACATTTAGTTTGCACAGTATATAGAATTCCACAAAACCTTGCTTCAAAATCATAATGCTGTGAAGTAGAACTGACATGTTTGTAAAGCTCAGCATGCTTAGTCCTTCATAATATTACACAGAAGATCATGAACAAATATAACTAATTTGCACCGTGCCAAGTTAAACCTACCTGCTGCAGCAATAGGAAGATATTATTTGATACCACTCTGGCTTGTGCCCTCAAGAGGGGACATTGGTGTTTCCTGCCACCATCACCTTCCCACAGTCCCCCTTATTCTCTCCTTTACCCTTCTCTCGTTTCAGGGAGCTAATTGGCCAGTAAAGTTGACTCAAGTGCTGAAGCTCAAATAGAATTAGCCCCGTTCTGCCTCATTTGGCAGAAGCAGAATAATCTAGCCCCCCGTTGCTGCTCCGCCGGCAGCCCACTCCGTGGGCCGGCGTTCCCTGGTTAAACAGCTGAGGGTAAACACAGAGGAGGCAGGATCACAGCCTCCTCCTCCCGTGGATGTTCAGTATAGTGCTCAGGTAACAGAGCTGCTGAGCCAAAACAAACACTTTTGTTTTCTCTGATTTGTTGACCATTAAAGAAAATTTTTATTTCTTATTATATCGGCGATAGAAACGACTGTAAAAATTATATAATATCTATGCAAAAAGCAGCAATTCACTATGGCCGGTAATAGATGATGTTTGAGCAATCTCTTACTCACAAAATACTGACATTTGAGAATCATTTCACATTTCACTTTACTCAAGTGAAAGTAGCAGTACCAAAGCATTATTAACAAAATGTACTGAAGTAAATGTACTCATTATGCAGCAGAGCCCCTGTCAGTGTTATGTTGTCATACATATATTATATTATTGGATTATTGATGTGTGCATGTAAAAGCAGCTAATTTTAACTTTACATACTATTGGATTGTTAAACTACAGCTGTGAATTGTATTTTACAAACTCATCATATGATTTGGTATGCAAAACTAATCTACAAAAACAAAACAACTAGTAACTACAGCTATGAAATATAGTTGAGTAAAAAGTACAATATTTCCTTTTTAAAGCAGTGGAATAGAAGTATAAAGTCGCATAAAACAGAAAGTACAAGTACCTCAAAACTGTATTTTACTGTAGTACTTGAGTAAATGCACTTGGTTACATTCCACCACTGCTTAATTTACCATTACCAAATTATAGACTATACAGTAGATTGTGTAATTTAATAGTTAATATATTAAATAATTACCTGTAAATATGTTTTGCAGGGGGAAAAAAACAAAGTTATTGTGAAAATCTTATAATCATTTAGTAGCACAGAGGAGATTATACCTTTTTCAAAACAGGTATGCTTGAGTACAATGCCATAATGTAGAATTAGATGTTAGCACAAGTTTCTTCTCAGTGAAGACAGTTGTGCTTGTTGAGTCAGGCTCTGTGTCACTCAGGCTCCTGATCCTGCTGAATCTAGACAGCTGCTGTTCGCAGTCTTACTATACCGCATGCTGAATGCACTCCTCTTACCTGGGAATGGCTTTAAAATTGTATTTTGGTTGATCTACTGTGCTGTATCGCATTTGCTCGTGATATTGCAGATTTCACGGTCATGTCTCTTTCTACAACCAATTTTTTCTTTTCCTATCTCAACTACGCTACCAGGTTATATGAAGAATCAAACAATACACTTGTTGTACATTCCAAGGCTTAATCTTCTGGGAACACTGAGATCTTAGTTTGTGGAAACAGATGAGGCTGTGTGCATTTGTGCGATTTGGACATCTTGACAATAACATGTCTAAATCGGGAGTGCTGGCTGGTTGGCTCTGGATTCTGGAGGAACCGTCTCCTGGTGACACTGAGAAGGAGCAGGTTTTACTGTGTGGTGGAGTATTTATATGAAATACTGGAATATGAGGAGGAGAGAGAGAGGAAGGGAGGGACGGAGGAGGAGGAGGCCCCGAGCTAGTAAATAACATTGGCCCATGTAATGAGCTGCAGGCTGGGCACAGACATCCTAAATTTGCTATTGATTTGGACACATCGGCCTGAGCTGGACCACTGCTGTCAAATCTGGAGGTTTGTGGAAGGGAACAATGATAAAGTGTTTTGATTAATTTTACTATAACAACTTGTTTTCTGCTTATTCTTTTATAAAACGAGACAAAAGTCATGGAGTAATACAGTATGTGTTTGAGTGAGATGTCTGCATGTAATGTTTTGTAAATCATTTACGAGCATTTACAATGTTGCTTCAGCCTCTTGGCTATATTCCTAATAAATCACATGGTTACACAGACACACACATGTACATGCTTTATCCAGAGCACAACACATTACAACAGAAAAAACAGTGAGCGGCAGAGACATTGTCTGCACCTTCCCAAACATTAATAACCTTTTCATTGACACGGTCACCGTTGCGCCAGCAGCTCTGTGGCCCTTGTGTGCTATTTCGCACCATTAATCTTGTTCTGTTTACTCTGGTTGAAATCACTCACCCAGACACCTGTAGGGAGGGTTTAATGACAGCTCCCGTGGAGAGACTTGTGTGGTCTAATGTGGTGACTATTAGCCCGCAGGCTTTGCTTCCATTTTTATTCCTGCACATTGTGTCTCTCTGTGTGTCTTTTACCTTTTGTGTTTGGCTGTTTTTCCCCCTTGCCGTTTTTTTTTTACCCACTTATAAGCAGGCTATTCTGCCAGTGTATCTCTTACTCTCTTCCCCCACATTTCTTTTTCTTCTCCATCTCCCATCATCCACTCTCACACACACAGGTTCAAACTATTCATCTTGTCTGCTGTCCTCTCAATCATTTGACTCTTTTGCCAGAGTACAGAAATGACACCTGAAGATGCTTTCCTCTCTCTCTCTCTCCTTCTTATCTCTTTCTCTCTCTAATTCTTTTTCATTTTCTTGCTCTCCCCATTCTCATCCTGGTAGATTCCTTAAAAACTGTAACCCATTTTCTGATGTATCCTCAAGCAGACTTTTCTCTCCCAAGAGATCATGTTAGCCAACTAAGGATAGCAAAGTGCTCTCACTGCTCAGAATCACTACTAAATGTGTTCAACAACCAGAGAGTTTCTTTTTTGTTGAAGAAAATGTTGTGTAGCAGTTAAAGTTAATTTGTTAAAGCACGAGTTGATGTTTTTTGGTCACTTATAACTTATATAACTATTTTCTGAGGAGGCTGAGGTCGTTCAACATCTGCCGGACAATGCTGAAGATGTTTTCTGAGTCTGTGGTGGCCAGTGCTATCCTGTATGCTGTTGCATGCTGGGGCAGCAGGCTGAAGGTAGCGGACGCCAACAGACTCAATAAACTGATCTGTAAGGCCAGTGACATTGTGGGGGTGGAGCTGGACTCTCTGGCGGTGGTGTCAGAGAGGAGGATGCTGGCCAAACTACACGCCATCTTGGACAGTGTCTCCCACCCGCTCCATGACGTGCTGGCTAAACAAAGGAGCACCTTCAGCGGAAGATTTATCCCCCCAAAAAGCACCACAGAGCGCCACAGGAAGTCATTCCTGCCCGTGGCCATCAAACTATTTAACTCCTCCCTCTAAGGGTTAGTCTGAATGACCCTAGGTCACTAAACTGGACATTGATCATTACATCTCCGCTGTAATTGTGCAATATTCTGTGTACTCCCGTGCAATATTAGTTTCCCATGTTAGTTTTTCTTTTTCTTATTTATTGTTATTGATATCATATACCTCTATTACTCTCAACAGTACATGCACCACCGCTTATTACTATTACTTATTAGGTTACATTAGGTTGTATTATTATACTGTACTTTCATCAGCAACCAGTAAACCCACTTGGTACTTCACACTTAGTTTATCTTATACTTATACCGACCTGATACTTAATTTATTTTCTGACCTGTTTTTATAGTGTATCATATTGTTTTCTAGTACTTTCTCCTGTGTGCACTGACGTAAAGGCAAGCTACTGTAACAAAGAGTTTCCCTACGGGGATCAATAAAGTATTTCTGATTCTGATAAAGATATGGCTAACGTGTTAGCAAAGTTGCCTTTTTACACATCCAAACGTGACAAATGGAAGGCCAGTCTACACTCTCTTTTAACTCCTGAGGGAAATATCTGGCTCTTTAGCTGTTAAATGTTCACCAGCTAGTTGCTAACTCCTGTCAGCTGTCTGCCATATAGTGCGGAACAGGTTACATACAAAAGAGTTATCAGAGCTTTTTTGCTGAAAACAACTGTGTGCTGCTGCTGGAAACAAGGTTGATGAGAAACAGTGAAAGTGAACCAAAACAGTAAATTTAAGGGCAGTAAAACCAAAACAATGAGCTTAAAAATGTCATTAAATGGGTTTACATCCATGAAAAACAGATATTTCACTGTTTGAGATTTGACTGGTGCTCATTTAATTATGCCATTGTGTTGCATCCTCTTATTCTACAATGGTTTAATGGCACCTTACTGGAAAATTAGCACCAACAGCTGTTTATCTTGATGAACCAACTCCTAATAATTGCATAACAGTTGTGGATGGAAACATGCATTAATTTGCATTTTCGTTTGCCGATTTCCTCGAAATTCAGTTAAAATTAGCACTACATTTGAAAAGAAGCCTAGGTAGTGATTCAAGGTTGTCTCTGTGGATTTGTCACAACAAACTACACCTTTCACATTACACATAGTCACTTGAGCCATTGTTAATTGATTATTATATTGATTAGTGCAGCTTTAAGTTGTTTTATTTCCACTTGTTGAATATAGCAAGGTACAGACTGTAGACAATCACTTTAAGTTTAGTTTACTACAGGATTAAGATGAAAGTACAGAGCCAAAAGGAGTTGTTCAGGATCTACAAGAACATGTAAGAAAACACCATCAAACATTACATAATTAAATGCAAGGAAAACTCAAATGAAAAGCAATTCTGAAAACGTGTCTGTATGCAAAGATTCCTCTGAAGCTACAGTATGTCATTATGATTGTAAATTAAACATTTATCTTCCTCCTCACACAGCAACAAAGGGAATAAAGAAGATTTCATTGCCTGGAGGTGGAAGAAGGAGTGAATATCTGAAAGTTCATATTCAAGCTCCTTCTCATTTATCCCTCAAAAGTGCATCATTGTCATGGAAACCATCTCCCATAACTGTAGCGAGAGAGGTATGGAAATACTCCTCCAGGCAGAGTCATGCAGTAAGTAAGTCTCCAGTTACTTCTTTCTGCATACGCTTTGAGACAAACTTTGATTCATCGGAGGGTTTACATCATTCGTTATTCCTACTAATTCAATTTCCCTACAGTGTAAGAGACAGAGAAAGAAAGACTGTTCTCACGCCTGAACTGCATTTAAAAAGGAAGCAGCACAGCAAAAAGAGGAGACCATTTGGGGAATGGGTTTGTCTGCAGTGCCTGACAGAGTTTCAGTATAAAGTGTGAGAGACAGATCAGCTCAGAGCTGTGAGTTTTCGTCCTACAGCACATCTCAGCCTTGGCTTTCAAATGTTAACAACGTTATATATGAGTTTGGCATGAACTCATATATGCATCATTGGATCTGGTACATGAAAGTATCAGAGTCATGAGTCCTCACTAATATGCCATATTTACAGCCAATAAATGTGTTAATGCACATCAATCATGTCCCCTCTATAGGAGTCATGAGGTTTCCTAAGCTGCTGTTTAGACCTTGCATAATGATTAGATGTTGGAGTATATGTGAGCAAGAACATTAAGCCTGAGGATATCAGCACTCCATACATGCACTAAGTTGTCACTGTTATTCACGGAAGAGGACCTTTTCAACATGTGAACAACAGCTAAAAATAGCAAAGGTTTCAAGTCCTCTCTCCCTATATTGTGGCAGAGAAATGGATTCATGTTTTTAGTCACAC